>NC_142435.1:112027500-112327500 GCF_059453495.1 Arachis ipaensis | reverse complement strand
AATTGACTCTGTGTTGAGAGAAGCTTTTCATGCTTCCTCTCCATGGTTACAAAATAAGATCCTTGGGCTTTAAACACAAGGTAGTCCTCATTCAATTGAAGGACTAGCTCTCCTCTGTCCACATCAATCACAGCTCTTGCTGTGGCTAGGAAGGGTCTTCCTAGGATGATGGATTTATCCTCATCCTTCCCAGTGTCTAGGATTATGAAATCAGCAGGGATGTACAGGCCTCAACCTTCACCAAGACATCCTCTACAAGTCCATAAGCCTGTTTCCTTGAATTGTCTGCCATCTTTAGTGAGATTCTTGCAGCTTGCACCTCAAAGATCCCTAGTTTCTCCATTACAGAGAGGGGCATGAGGTTTATCCCTGATCCCAGGTCACACAGAGCCTTCTCAAAGGTTATGGTGCCTATGGTACAAGGTATTAAGAACTTTCCAAGATCCTATTTTTTCTAAGGTAATTTCAGTTGAACCAGATCATTTAGTTCATTGATGAGCAATGGGGGTTCATTCTCCCAAGTCTCATTACCAAATAACTTGGCATTCAGCTTCATGATTGCTCCTAGATATTGAGCAACTTGCTCTTCAATAATATCTTCATCTTCTTCAGAGGAAGACTACTCATCAGAGCTCATGAATGGCAATAGTAAGTTCAGTGGAATCTCTATGGCCTCTATATGAGCCTCAGATTCCTTTGGTTCCTCATTAGAGAACTTCTTGGAGGCCAGTGGACGTCCATTGTGGTCTTCCTCACTAGAAATCACTGCCTTTCCCTCCTCTACAGGTTCGGCCATGTTGGACGTGTAGATGGCCTTGCACTATCTCTTTGGATTCTCTTCTGTATTGCTTGGGAGAGTACTAGGAGGGAGTTCAGTAACTCTCTTACTCAGCTGACCCACTTGTGGCTCCAAATTTCTAATGGAGGACCTTACTTCAGTCATGAAACTGAGAGTGGTCTTAGATAGATCAGAGACTACAGTTGCTAAGTCAGAGTGGCTTTGCTTAGAATTCTCTGTCTGTTGCTGAGAAGATGATGGAAAATGTTTGCTATTGCCAAACCTGTTTCTTCCACCATTATTGTTACTGAAGCCTTGATTAGGCTTCTGTTGATCCTTCCATGAGAGATTAGGATGATTCCTCCATGAAGGATTGTAAGTGTTTCTATAGGAATCTCCCATATAATTCATCTCTTCCATTGCAGGATTCTCAGGGTCATAGGCTTCTTCTTCAGAAAAAGCTTCCTTAGTACTGCCTATTGCAGCTTGCATTCCAGACAGACTCTGAGAAATCATATTGATTTGCTGAGTCAATATTTTGTTCTGAGCCAATATGGCATTCAGAGTATCAATCTCTAGAACTCCTTTCTTCTGAGTTGTCCCATTATTTACAGGATTTCTTTCAAAAGTGTACATGAATTGGTTATTTGTAACCATTTCAATGAGTTCCTGGGCTTCTACAGGCATCTTCTTCAGATGAAGAGATCCACTAGCAGAGTGATCTAATGACATCTTGGACAATTCAGACAGACCATCATAGAATATACATATGATGCTCCATTCTGAAAACATGTCAGAAGGACACCTTCTGATCAATTGCTTGTATCTTTCCCAAGCTTCATAGAGGGATTCACCTTTCTTCTGTCTGAAGGTTTGGACTTCCACTCTAAGCTTGCTTAACTTTTGAGGTGGAAAGAACTTGGCCAAGAAAGTATTGACCAACTTTTCCCAAGAGTTCAGGCTATCTTTAGGTTGTGAGTCCAACCATGTCCTAGCTCTGTCTCTTACAGCAAAGGGGAAAAGCATAAGTCTGTAGACATCAGGATTAACCCCATTGGTCTTAACAGTGTCATAGATTTGCAAGAATTTAGCTAAAAACTGATAAGGATCTTCCAATGGAAGTCCATAAAACTTGAAATTCTGCTGCATTAGAGAAACCAATTGAAGCTTAAGCTCAAAGTTGTTTGCTCCAATTGCAGGAATTGAGATGCTCCTTCCACAGAAGTCAGAAAAGGGTGCAATAGAGATTCCTTTATGTGAGTAGTAGAATAGAAGAGTAGAATGAAGAAGAGAGAAGATGAAGAATTCGAACACAGAGAGGGAGAAAGGGTTTGAATTATAAGAAGAGAAGTGTTAGCAAATAAATAAATAAATAGAAAGAGATGAGAGAGAGAGAGAGAGAATTCAAATTTTAAATTAAAATAAAAGGAAAATATTTTTGTTCTTATTTTAATTATTGGTTAGTATTCGAAATTTAAAAAGAGAAATAAAATGAAATTAATTGAAAATTAAATAAATTGATTACTTAAAAAGATTTTTGAAAATTTTTTATTTTAAATTAATTGCTTTAAATTCTAATTTTATTTTATTTCTTTTCTTACTATTTGATTTTCGAAATCAATGAGAGAGAGAAGTAGTTAGGTGGTTTTGAAAAAGATAATGATTGAAATAGTAATCTTTTTAAAATTAAAACAAACTAATCAAGTGGTTAATTGAAAAAGATTTGAAAATCAATTTTGAGAAGATAAGACGTTAGAAAAGGCTTTTGAAATTAAGTTTTGAAAAATATATGATTGAAATTCATTTTGAAAAAGATTTGAAAAGGAAATTAAAAAGATTTGATTTTGAAAATTAAAGTTGATTACTTGACTAACAAGAAACTAAGAGATATGATTTTAGAATTTAAAGATTGATCCTTTCTTAATAGGCAAGTAACAACTTGAAAATTTTTGAATCAAAACATTAAATGTTAGTAATAAATTCGAAAATATGAAATAAAAATAAGGAAAATATTTTGAAACTCAATTTTAAAATTTTCGAAAATAAAAAAAATGAAAAAGATTTGATTTTTGAAAAAGATTTGAAAAAGATAGAATTTTTTTAATTTGAAATTTTGACTTGACTAACAAGAAACAACCAAATTTTAAAAATTTTTGACCAAATCAATTCAAAATTTCAAAAATTATGAGCAAAATAAAGGAAAAGATATTTTTTTGATTTTTGAAATTTTAATGAGGAAAGAGAAAAACATCAAAATAAAACATGACATAAAAATTATGAATCAAAACAAGAAAAATATGCAAGAATACTTTGAATGTCAAGATGAACACCAAGAACACTTTAAAGATCATGATGAACATCAAGAACATATTTTTGAAAATTTTTAAGAAAAGAAAAACATGCAAGACACCAAACTTAAAAATTTTTAAACTTTATACACTAATTATTCGAAAATGCATATGAAAAACAAGAAAAGACACAAAATAAGAAAATGCAAAGATCAAATGATGAAAATCATCAAGAACAACTTGAAGTCCAATGAAGAACACATGCATGAATTTTTCGAAAATTTTAGAAAATTAAAGGCATGCAATTGACACCAAACTTAAAATTTGACACTAGAATTAAACAAGAAACACAAAATTTTTTGTTTTTATGTTTTTATAAAATTTTTTTGGATTTTTCGAAAATTATGTTGGAAAAAGAAAATAAAAAGATACAAAATTTTTAATAAGAATTCCAGGAATCATGCAATGTTAGTTTAAAGCTCCGGTCCAAAAATTTAGACATGGCTTAATAGCCAACCAAGCTTTATGTGAAAGCTTCGGTCCAAAAGATTAGACATGGCCAGTGGCCAGCCAAGCTTCAGCAGAGCATTACATACAACAGCCAAATTGATGGGAATCAAAAAGCTCCTGCAATGATAAGTGGAAGCCTCGGTCCAAAAGAATTTAGACATGGCTTGACAGCCAGCCAGGCTTCAACAGATCATGATGAAACTCTAGAATTCATTCTTAAAAATTCTGAAGAACAAAATAGAATATTGTATTATATTTTTTTTAATTTTTTTTGAATTTTTCGAAAATAAAAAGCTTAAAAATAAAATAAAATTACCTAATCTGAGCAACAAGATGAACCGTCAGTTGTCCAAACTCGAACAATCCCCGGCAACGGCGCCAAAAACTTGGTACGTGAAATCGTGATTGTTCGTTCCCTGGCTATAACGCCAAAAACTTGGTGTGGGAGATCGTGTTCTCAAGACTTCTACACAAGTTCGTGTAACTAACCAGCAAGTGCACTGGGTCGTCCAAGTAATAAACCTTACGTGAGTAAGGGTCGATCCCACGAAGATTGTCGACTTGAAGCAAGCTATGGTCATTGGTAATTCATTAGTGGGAATTTTAGATAAGTGTCTGGAGATGCTTTGTTGCTTCTGAACTTCTGCTTTCCTACTGCCTTCTTCCAACCATGCGTTACCTCCTTCCGTGGCAAGCTGTAAGATCCTCTCGGATGAAAACAAATCCATATGCGCTGTCACCATACGGCTAATCATCTGTCGGTTCCCGCTAACGTTGGAATAGGACCATTGTCCTTTTGCACACTGTCACTGCGCCCAACATTCGCAGGTTTGAAGCTCGTCACAGTCATCCCTTCCCAGATCCTACTCGGAATACCACAGACAAGGTTTAGACTTTCCGGATCTCAGGAATACTGCCAATGGTTCTAGCCTATACCACGAAGATACTAATCTCACGGACTCGGTCCGTGTATTAGATATCCAAGAGAGTATACTCCAGCTGTCGTCCAATGACTACGTTGAACATCATGTAGACCGCTTTGTGGTTGCCAGGCACGCGATCTTGGCTAAGCGAGTAACGAAGATTGGGTGATTGTCACGGGTCACCCCTTCATTCTGACTTAACTGAATTAAGAACAAGAGTCTGTCTTGGAGAAGAAGTAGGCGTGAATTGAAGGAAAAACAGTAGTAATTGCATTAATTCATGAAGAACAGCAGAGCTCCACACCTTAATCTATGGGGTGTAGAAACTCCACCGTAGAAAGTACATAAGTGAAAAAGGTCTAGGCATGGCCGTGAGGCCATCCTCCAAATGTGAACAATGATCAAAAGCTAAAAACTTGATACGAATACAATAGTAAAAAGTGCTATTTATACTAAACTAGTTACTAGGGATTACAGAAAATGAGTAACTAAGTGCAAATAGTGCAGAAATTCACTTCCGGGGCACACTTGGTGTGTGCTTGGGCTGAGAATTGAAGATTTTTTGTGCATAGGCTGTTCCTGGAGTTAAACGCCAGCTTTGGTGTCAGTTTGGGCGTTTAACTCCAATTCTAGTGCCAGTTTGGGTGTTTTACGCCAAGATGTTTTAGGCTGACTTTGAACGCCATTTTGGGCCATCAAATCTCGGGCAAAGTATGGACTATTATATATTTCTAAAAAGCCCAGGATGTGTGCTTTCCAACGCAATTAAGAACGCGCCAATTGGGTTTCTGTATCTCCAGAAAATCCATTTCGAGTGCAGGGAGGTCAAAATCCAACAGCATCTGCAGTCCTTTTTCAGCCTCTGAATCAGATTTTTGCTCAAGTCCCTCAATTTCAGCCAGAAAATACCTGAAATCACAAAAAAATACACAAACTCATATCAAAGTCCAGAAATGTGATTTTTGAATAAAAACTAATAAAAATATAATGAAAGGTAATAAAAACATACTAAAAACTATGTAAAAACAATGCCAAAAAGGGTATAAATTATCCGCTCATCAGTTGTGCGCGCACACAAGGCTGTGCGTGTGCACACATCAGAAATCATAAAATTCTGCAACTTTGCAAAATTTCAGATTTTTAACACCAACTTTGAATGATCATAACTTCCTCTACAAAAACCCAAATTTTACAAACTTTATATCAAATTGAAGGGTTTTCAATAAGCTTTCATTCCAAACAAGTTCCAATAAATTTTGAAAACCGAAGCAAAAGTTATTGATGAGTTTGGAAAACTTTAATTTAAATTTGATGATGAACAAACATTATTGAAATAATTAATTGCAAAATTATTAATTCTGATTTTCATGAAACTATATTAATTAATAATTTTGTGATGCAGGTTTACTAATTGGGCCGAAAATAAAAGATAAAATATTGCAAGCCCAAGTGTGAATTTTTGTTTAGCATTGGTTCAAAAATAATCAAGGAAATGTGGTTGAATTATTTTGCTTTGTTGGGCCAAAATTGAACTATTATTGCCACAAGCCCAAGTTAATCATTTTTGCTATACACCCAATGCATGATCTGAAAACAATTAATCAGGAAAGCAAATGTTATTATTGCTTTATACCTTCAACGGATCTCTTCTTTAAGCATGTGATGGAACTCAAATTTTATTGAGAAGAATTAATACATGCATTGAAAACATGAGAGAGAGTTGGTCATTGATTTGATGGATATCACTAAGCTACACATTGCTCAATGAAAGGGAAGTGGACATTTAATCTTGCTTTATCAAAATCCTTTAGTTATTTTTTCTTTCTTCTCTCTCATGTCTTCTTTCTTCCCTTCGGTCATGTCACAGGGAACTATCGAAGCTAAGTTGAGCTACCAAAAGGAAGAAGAAGCTACATGCATCAAGACCATCGAAATGATGGCAAGAAAACATAAAAAATGTAGTGGCTAAGATCTGCAACCATGAAAGGAAAGATATAGTGATGAGATCTTGGCTTCTTCATACCAAAAATGGTTGAAGGAGATTCGGCCAGCAAGGAGAAGATCCTTGGAGGGATGGCTTGTCACTGCTTTTGGGTTCATTCATCACAGAAGGTAGCTAGGGTAGCTACGTGAGGGAGGAAGCAAAAGTGGAGCAGAAGAAGCCATCATCATGATGAAGCATCAAGGGCCAGAAATCCATCTTGGAGAGCAAGCCAAGGATGAAGCGCTCGGATTGATAAAGAGTGATGACTAAGGAAGGACTAGAGGTAATTGCATATTGGGTTTTGCATGGGTTATCTCTTCTCTCTCTGGCCGAACCGGTTTTGTTCTTGGAGAAGAAGAAGTTGGCTTGGTTTTTGGCTTCAAATGTGGAGGCTTCCCTCTTCTATAAAAAGAGAGAGAACAACCACGGTTTGGAGCAAGGAGAAAGTGTGAGAGTGCAAGGTACAGGGTTCTCAGAGCTACCTGAGCTAACAGATTTTCTTCTCCTTCAATGTATTCTATTTTGTATTTTTCTATTTAATTTTGTCATGTCTTGAGTCTCATGGAAAAAGGCAAAAAGTGAGGTTTGTATGAAAAAGCCATAGAGCGGAAAAAGACAGAGAGTGCAAAATTAAAAGAAAAATCCATAGATGTCCTTAGAGTTCCTTTGTTCATCTATGTTGTGTTTCATGATTCTGTGGGAATCCCCTTGTAAGTTGGGTTAGCACTTTACAGTCTGTAATCAAGAAGAATATAGTGAAATTCCATCATGGTTGTGATGGAGACTAGATGTAGGCTGCACTGCACTTAGCAGCTGAACCAGGATATATCTGGGTATAATTTTATCTCTTCTCTACTCCATTTCTATTTCTACTGCACAGGAGCTAAAACTGAAAAAATATCTCGTGCCAAGTGACAAGACAAAAATAAAAGTCTCGTGCCAAGTGACGAGACAAAAATAAAAGTCTCGTGGCTAGGGACGAGACAAAAATCAAAAAGTCTCCTAAAGTTATTTCAAAGACCAGCAAGTGTTACTGAGCAAAAAAGGGGCTAAGATTCAACCCCCCTTCTCTTAGCCACTAGAAACCATCAATTGGTATCAGATCTTGGTCTCAAAGAGATCAAGCTTTGCAGCTTGGAGAAAAGATCCAGATGGCAGAAAGCAGTGGCTCTAATCTGGTGTCCTACAACCTTACAGAAGGATAGTCAAGCAACAGACCACCTCTTTTCAATGGGAAAAACTATACCTATTGGAAAGAAAGAATGAAGATCTTTGTGCAAGCAGTAGACTACAGACTCTGGAAGATCATCCTGGAAGGTCCTCAATTTCCAACTAACACAAGTGCTGAAGGAGTAGTCACTCTTAAACCAGAAGCAAGCTGGACCGAGGAAGATAGGAAGAAGGTGGAGCTAAATGCCAAGGTTGTCAACTTGCTCAACTGTGCTATCAGCTTCGAGGAATACCGAGGGGTATCAAGATGCACAACGGCAAAGAAAATCTGGGACAAACTGCAAATCACTCATGAAGGAACCACCATTGTAAAGAAGACTCGGACAGATATGTTGAACAGAGAATATGAAATGTTTGCAATGAAGGAAGGAGAGTCCATTGATGAACTGTTTGAACGCTTCAACATCATCATTGTTGGCTTAGATGCTCTGGGAATTATGTATCCTGATTCTGTGCTTGTAAGGAGAGTGTTGAGATGTCTCACAAAAGAGTGGGAAATAAAAGCTTTAATTATTTCTGAGAGCAGTAGCTTAGATTCCATGACATGTGATGATTTGAGAGGAAACTTTCTTGCTTTTGAAAACACTTATTTGAAAAAAGATTCAAAAAAGAAAGGAATTGCTTTTTCTTCTATAACTAACCCTCTGGATGATGAATCCAGTGATAACTCTTCTGAAAATGAGTTTGTGTTGTTTGCCAAAAAATTCAGGAAAATGGTAAAGCTCAAAGGCAAAGGCAGCAGCTCAAGGAAAATGAAGAAAGACCTTAGCAAAGTAACTTGTTACAACTGCAAGGAAGTGGGACATTTCAAATCTGATTGTCCCAAGTTAAAGAAGGAGGAGAAGCCAAAAAGAGGAAAGAAGAAGGGACTGATGGCTTCATGGGAAGATTTGAAAAATGACTCATATGATGATGATGAGGAATCCGAGACCAAGTCACAACCATGTCTCATGGCAGATCACATAGATCAGGTAGTCTTTCATAACCCTAATACTGAAGATCTTCATCTTATGATAGACCACCTTTCTGAAAAAATAAGATGCTTCTTGCTGGAAAATCAAGAACTTGAACAATAAATCACCATTCTTAAAGCTGAAAACAGTTTTCTTAAAGAAAAAGTAAGGGAGGCCGAAACTGCTTGTGATCTTGTTGAAGAAAATAAGCAGTTAAAAGCCCAACTTAGGAGCTGTGAAAGTGATCATTCGGTTGTTGCATATGTTGATTGTTTTAGAAGGAATGAAGAGTTGCTTAAAGAGGTCAAAAGGCTTAAAGAAGACTTAGCCAAGTTCACACAAAGTTCTGAAAATTTGAATCAAATCTTGGCTAGTCAAAAACCTCTTTATGATAAAGCTGGCTTGGGGCTTTATAAATCTGTTGAAAAATCTCATTTTGAGAATATTGCCTCATCTTCCAATGATACAAGATTTCAAAACCCAAGAAGCTTTAACAAAACAGCAACTCCAAGATTTTGTAGACTATGTAACCGAAATGGACACTTTTCCAAACAATGTTTTTTTGGTGAAAGGATGATAGGTGATAAAGTTTACAAGGTTGTTTTTTATTATAATGGCTTAGGACATAAGAGATGGTTTAACATGAAAGGATCCAAGAAAATTTGGATACCTAAGGTCACTTAAGCTTGTTTTGTAGGTGTGCCTAGCATCCAAACGGAAGGAGAATATGTGGTATATGGACAGCAGATGCTCTAGGCATATGACTGGAAAGACAACCTTCTTCATAAAGCTTGATGAATATGATGGAGGACTTGTCACTTTCGGTGATGATGCAAAAGGTAAAATAGTGGCTGTTGGGAAAGTTGGTAAAAAATTTTCATCTTGTATAAATGATGTCCTTCTTGTAAATGGTCTGAAACATAATTTACTTAGTGTTAGCCAATTGTGTGATTTAGGTTTTGAAGTTATTTTTAGGAAGTTTGTATGTTTGGTTGTTTGTGAGAAAACTGGAGATATTTTATTTGAAGCTAAAAGATGCAATAATGTGTATGGATTGACTCTTGAGGACTTGAAAGAACAAAATATGACATGTTTTACATCTCTTGAATCTGAAAAATGGCTATGGCATAGAAAGTTAGGTCATGCAAGCATGTACCAAATTTCTGAGCTAGTCAAGAAAAATTTGGTTAGAGGAATTCCAAATATCAAATTTGATAAGGATCTCACTTGTGATGCTTGCCAATTGGGCAAACAAGTGAAATCTTCTTTTAAACCTAAATATGGAATCTCAACCAAAAGGCCATTAGAGATGTTACACATTGATCTTTTTGGTCCAACAAGAACTCAAAGTTTAGGAGGTAAACACTATGGTCTTGTAGTGGTAGATGATTACTCTAGATTTGGTTGGGTACTTTTCTTTGCTCATAAAAATGATGCTTTTCATGCCTTTTCCACTCTTTACAAGAAAATCCAAAATGAAAAAGATTTAAAAATTGCCCATTTGAGAAGTGATCACGGAAGAGAATTTGAAAACCAAGATTTTGAAAAATTCTGTGATGACTTAGGAATTTCTCATAACTCTTCATGCCCTAGAACACCTCAACAAAATGGGGTGATTGAGAGAAGGAATAGAAGCCTTCAAGAGATGACTAGGGCCATGCTTTGTGAGAACGAGATTCCTAAATTTTTATGGGCTGAAGCTGTGAATACAACTTGTTACATTTTGAATAGGACAATCATTAGAAAAGGGTTGAAGAAAACCCCTTATGAGCTATGGAAAGGAACCCCTCCAAATCTTAAGTACTTTCATGTTTTTTGATGCAAATGCTTTGTACTTAACAATAAAGAAAACCTTGGAAAATTTGATCCAAAATCCTATGAAGGAATGTTTGTTGGATATTCCACCACAAGCAAGGCCTATAGAGTTTATCTCAAAGAACATAGAACCATAGAGGAATCCTGATGAGCGGATATTTTATACGCTTTTTGGGGGTAATTTCATATAGTTTTTAGCATGTTTTAGTTAGTTTTTAGTATATTTTTATTATTTTCGAGGCAAAATTCATATTTCTGGACTTTACTATGAGTTTGTGTGTTTTTCTGTGATTTCAGGTATTTTCTGGCTGAAATTGAGGGAGCTGAGCAAAAATCTGATTCAGGCTGAAAAAGGACTGCAGATGCTGTTGGATTCTGACCTCCTTGCACTCGAAATAGATTTTCTGGAGCTACAGGAGTCCAAATGGCGCTCTCTCAATTGCGTTGGAAAGTAGACATCCAGGAATTTCCAGAAATATATAATAGTCCATACTTTGCTCAAGGATAAATGACGTAAACTGGCGTTCAACGCCAGTTCCATGTTGCATTCTGGCGTTAAACGCCAGAAACAGGTTACAAGTTGGAGTTAAACGCCAGAAACAGGTTACAACCTGGCGTTTGACTCTGGAAACAGCCTAAGCACGTGTAAAGCTCAAGTCTCAACCCCAGCACACACCAAGTGGGCCCCAGAAGTGGATTTCTGCACTATCTATCTTAGTTTACTCATTTTCTGTAAACCTAGGTTACTAGTTTAATATTTAAACAACTTTTAGAGATTTATTTTGCACCTCATGACATTTTTAGATCTGAACTTTGTACCCTTTGACGGCATGAGTCTCTAAACTCCATTGTTGGGGGTGAGGAGCTCTGTTGTGTCTCGATGAATTAATGCAATTATTTCTATTTTCTATTCAAACACGCTTGTTTCTATCTAAGATGTTCATTCACACTTCAATATGATGAATGTGATGATCCGTGACACTCATCACCATTCTCAATCTATGAACGCGTGCCTAACAACCACTTCTGTTCTACCTTCAATTGAATGAGTATCTCTTGGATTCCTTAATCAGAATCTTCGTGGTATAAGCTAGAATCAATTGGCAGCATTCTTGAGAATCTGGAAAGTCTAAACCTTGTCTGTGGTATTCCAAGTAGGATTCAGGGATTGAATGACTGTGACGAGCTTCAAACTCATAAGGGTTGGGCGTAGTGACAGACGCAAAAGGATCAATGAATCCTATTCCAGCATGAGTGAGAACCGACAGATGGTTAGCCGTGCGGTGACAGCGTACCTGGACCATTTTCACTGAGAGGACGGATGGTAGCCATTGACAACGGTGATCCACCAACACACAGCTTGCCATAGGAGGAACCTTGCGTGCGTGAAGAAGAAGACAGGGAGAAAGCAGAGATTCAGAAGACAAAGCATCTCCAAAACTCCAACATATTCTCCATTACTGCATAACAAGT
Organism: Arachis ipaensis; assembly: GCF_059453495.1. Lineage (NCBI taxonomy): Eukaryota > Viridiplantae > Streptophyta > Magnoliopsida > Fabales > Fabaceae > Arachis > Arachis ipaensis. The sequence goes on along the minus strand of NC_142435.1, from coordinate 112,315,546 downwards.
ATTTATTTCATGCTCTTTTATTTTTCGCAATTCAAACTGATAATCATAATTAATCTCCTGACTAAGATTTACAAGGTAACCATAGATTGCTTCAAGCCAACAATCTCCGTGGGATCGACCCTTACTCACGTAAGGTATTACTTGGACGACCCAGTGCACTTGCTGGTTAGTTGTGCGAAGTTGTGAAAAGTGTGAATCACAATTTCGTGCACCAAGTTTTTGGCACCGTTGCCGGGGAATGTTTGAGTTTGGACAACTGACGGTTTATTTTGTTGCTTAGATTAGGAAAAAATTTTCTTTTTTTTGGTTTAGAGTCTTCTATCATTGTTTTTGGTTGAATTTTTTTTAAATTCTTATTTTCTCTTTTTAAATTTTTCAAAAATTTTTACAAACTAATAATTGAGTTTTCCTGTTTGAGTTTAGTTTCATATTTTAAGTTTGGTGTCAATTACATGTTTTTATTTTCTTTTAAATTTTCGAATTTATATTCATTGTTCTTTCTTAATCTTCAAGTTGTTCTTGTTTATTTTCCTTGTTTGATCTTTAGTTTTTCTTGTTTTGTGATTTTTCTTGTTTTTCTTGTGCTTTTACAAAATATCAGATTTCAAAAAAAAATTTATACATTAAATACCTTATTAAAACACTTTAAATTTATAACTCAATTAGCTAGAGCGTTGTGTTTATGTTCCTGGTAATTAGGAATTTTCTTTTTAAAACTTTTTCAAAAATAATTTTTTCTTTTAAGTTTGGTGTTCTCTTGTTATTTTTCTTTAATTTTCGAAAAGTTATTCTTAATTTTCTAAAAGTTTTAAGTTTGGTGTTCCCTTTTATGTTATTGAATCTTTGAATCTTGTTCTTGTTGTTCTTGTGAGTCTTCAAGGTGTTCTTGAGTCTTCTTTGTATTTTGATCTTAAAATTTTTAAGTTTGGTGTTCCTTGGTGCTTTCCCTCCAAAATTTTCGAAAATAAGGAGCACTGGATCTAAAAATTTCAAGTTTTGTGTCTTTTTATTGTTTTTCTCTTTCCTCATTGAATTCAAAAATATCTTTTCCCTTTATTTTAACTGATTTTTCGAAAATTACCTTTAAAAATTCATATTTTTATTTTAAAAATCAAATCTTTTCAAAATTCAAAATCTTATTCAAAAATCATATTAAAAAATTTTCAAATCTTTTCAAATAATTAGTTAATTCAACATTCAAATTTCTTTTTATTTTCTTTTTCTTTTAATTTTTGAAATCTATATTTTATTTTCTAATTATTTTACTTTATTTTATTTCATTTTTTTCGGTTATTTTTAATTAAATAAAACAAAAAAAAATAAAAATATATTTTACTTGCAATTCACATCATCTCCCTTTCTCCGTCATGGATCTAAGTGGAAATGAGCAGTCCAGAAGGACTCTGGGGTCATATGCTAACCCCACTACTGCTACATATGGGAGTAGTATCTGTATACCCTCTGTTCATACCCTGGGTCGAGATGACCGAGCCGGGATGTTCAGTAGCAAAGCGACCGACCTCTTTAGGTCAAGCGGACCGACTTCTTTACGAAGAAGTCGGCCAAAGCGACAGGAAAAGCCCAAAGAAGGGCCCAACTCAAGGAATACGACCCAGATCCAAAGGCATCCCAAGCCGATAGAGACAAGGACGGTTCCACAGAAGATAAGCTGACCTCATCAAAAGATAAGATAAGATAAGATAACTAACTTATCTTATCCAAAGAAGGTCATATCTCACTACTATAAATACACTGGAGCACCCAAGTATAACTCATACTCTGATTCTACAATAAACCTGCTTAATATCCGTGCTAACTTAAGCATCGGAGTCTCTTGCAGGTACCCCCCACCCTCCGGTGACCAAGGATCAGCAGTACCGCAAGTCCAACAAGTCGGACACAACAGCTCCGGCCGCCACCAGCTAGCCGGACACACCATCTCTGACCAATACAGAAGATCTCATCCGAGATCGACCTCCAGTTTCAGGTAACCCTCGGAACATTGGCGCCGTTGCCGGGGAACCTGGAAGTCATCCCAACACCATGGCGGACAACCATGACAACGACCACGATTCAGATCTAGAAGATAGAACGCCGCACAAAAATGCGGATACTACACTAAAAGATACCCCAGAGTCCAACGGGGACAAAGACTCACCAAATCCGGGAGCAATAGAAGCGCTTCAAGATCGCTTAAAGCAACTCGAAAAAGAAACCCAACAACAACGAGAGATCGGAAGAGATCTACAAAGAGAGGTACGGTGACGTCAGGAATTGGAAGAAAAACTACAGCAATTGGAAGCCGATCTCAAGTTGAAAGCTCCTCAGACCAATCCTGAAGAAAATTCGCGCAAAGAGCAAGACCCGTTCACCAGGGAAATCATGAAAACCAAAATTCCAAAAGACTTCAATCTCCCGGATATGACCTTGTATGATGGCACCACGGACCCCAACCACCATCTCAGCACTGTCAGAAGCAAAATGTACCTCACTGATGCCCCAGATGCTGTTCGCTGTAAAGCCTTTCCAACAACTCTCACGAAGACAGCAATTAGATGGTTCGACAACCTACCTCCCAAGTCCATCTCAAATTTTTGACGACCTAGCCAAAAAATTCCTAGCCAGATTCTCCATCCAAAAAGATAAGGCCAAGCACGCCCCCAGTTTACTAGGGATCAAGCAAGGAGATCGGGAGAGCCTCCGCAACTACATGGAGAGATTCAACAAAACATGCATGGACATACAAAGCTTACCAATAGAGGCCGCCATCATGGGACTCATCAACGGCCTACGAGAGGGACCTTTTAGCCAATCTATATCAAAGAAGTACCCTACCTCCTTAGACGAAGTACAGGAGCGAGCAGAAAAATAAATCAACATGGAAGAAAACGCTCGGTTGGGAGAAACCTCCAAATCTGGGGCCCCCTACCGAGATAAAGACAAGGAATCCAAAAGGAAAGAAGATCGACAAGGGGAGAAAATAAAAAAATACCACAATTACACTCCTCTCAAGGTATCCCTAGTTGACGTATACAAAGAAGTCTGCCACACGGAGAAAATACCCCCAACTCGGCCACTCAAAGGTAAAAGAGGGGGAGGAAATCGGAATGAGTATTGTGAATACCATCGAGTGCGAGGTCACTCCACCAATGAGTGCTTCGATTTAAAGAACATCATAGAAAAGTTGGTGAGGGAAGGAAAACTAGATCGGTTTCTAGCAACCCGAGATGATGATCAAAGAAAGAGACGAAGGGACGAAGATATCGGACGAACTGCGCGGTCACCTCGTACACCAGAAAGACACGTCCACATTATACATGGCGGATCCACAGGGGGAGGAATCTCCAAATCATCTTGTAAAAGATATCTCAAAGAAGTATATCATGTCGAAGGAAAGGAGGAAGCACCCGACATCCCTGCAATCACGTTCACTAAAGAGGACGCATCTGGAATCATCTCGGGACACGACGACCCCATGGTCATTACCATCATACTGGCAAACGCCAATCTCCATCTCACACTAATAGATCAAGGAAGCTCCGCCGACATCTTATTCAAAACAGCTTTCGACAAACTCGGTTTAGAAGATAAGGAGCTTAAGGCATACCCGAACAGTCTGTTCGGATTGGGAACCAATCCAGGACCCTCAAAATAGACTACATTGTGGTCGACGTAAGTTCAGCCTACAATGCTCTAATAGGTCGGACAACACTCAATCAACTCAGCGCAATAGTTTCGACCCCACATCTATGCATGAAATTCCCAACTACAGAAGGGATAGCTACAATAAAAGAAGATCAAAAGATGGCGTGCCGCTGTTATAACGAAAGTCTAAACCTCAGAGGCAGAGGAGAAGAGTTTCATACAATTGAGCTTGGCAGAGTACAGCGACGAGTGGAACTCCGTCCGCAGCCAGAAGGCGAGATAGAGAAGGTTCTGATCGGAGACACCTCGGACAAAATAACTAATATCAGAACAATCCTAAGAGGAGACTCAAAGGAATTACTGATACAATTCTTACGCGATAATGTCGATCTATTCGCATGGAAAGCCGCAGACATGCCAGGCATAGACCCCAAGCTAATGTGCCATAAGTTGGCGGTCTATCCAGGATCTCGGCCGGTGTAGCAAAGACGAAGAAAAGTTGGACCGAAGTGATCCCAAGCTGTGGAAGAGCAGGTACAGGCACTACTGGAGGCAGGATTCATAAGAGAAGTCAAGTATCCACTATGGTTAGCCAATGTCGTCTTGGTGAAAAAAAATCAAATGGGAAGTGGCGAATGTGTACCGATTACACCGATCTCAACAAAGCCTGCCCAAAAGATCCTTACCCACTCCCAAGTATCGACGCTCTGGTAGATGCTTCCTCTGGATATAGATACCTCTCGTTTATGGACGCATACTCGGGATACAACCAAATCCTTATGTATCCACTAGATCAAGAAAAGACCTCATTTTTAACACCGAAAGCAAATTACTGCTACATCGTGATGTCCTTCGGTTTCAAGAACGCGGGTGCTACTTATCAAAGGCTGATGAACAAAGTCTTCTCAGACCATATCGGAAAAATCATGGAAGTTTATGTGGACGATATGTTGATAAAGACACAAAGCGAAGACACGTTACTGTCCGACCTGACTCAAGTGTTCAACACTATAAGGAAGCACGACATGGGACTCAATCCTGCAAAATGCACCTTTGCGGTAGAAGCAGGCAAATTCCTAGGTTTCATGCTCACACAAAGAGGAATTGAAGCAAACCCGGATAAATGCCAAGCCATACTCAACATGAAGAGCCCCACCTGTGTCAAAGAAGTGCAGCAACTTAACGGGAGATTGGCCGCCCTATCCAGATTCTTAGCAGGGGCAGCGATAAGATCTCTCCCCTTCTATGCTACTTTAAGGAAGGGAAAGCAGTTCGAATGGACGATAGAATATGAACAAGCCTTCCAAGACTTCAAGGAGTTTTTAGGACGGCCGCCTATCTTATCTCGACCACGAGAAGGAGAACCGCTCATATTATATGTCGCAGTAGGAAGCCAGGCAATAGCCTCAGCACTAGTCAGAGAAGATGAAAGTGGGCAACAACCCCTCTACTTCATTAGCAAAGCACTACAGGGATCCGAGCTGAACTACCAGAAGATAGAAAAGTTTGCCTATGCTCTCATTTTAACATCTCGACGACTTCGCCCATACTTCCAAGCTCACACTATTAAGGTTCGAACCAACCAGCCCATAAAAGGAATACTGCAGAAAACAGATTTAGCAGGCAGAATTTTACAATGGGCAGTCGAGTTATCAGAATTCGACCTCCAATATGAAGCTCGAACGGCCATTAAATCACAGTATCTGGCTGACTTTATCGCAGAATTCACAGATGCCTTGGAAACCCCCACAGAATGGAATCTCTACGTGGACGGTTCTTCAAATAAGACTGGAAGCGGCGTAGGCGTGATAATAGAAAGCAACCAAGGAACCCAAGTTGAGCTCTCCCTCAAGTTCGGGTTCCCGGCCTCAAACAACCAGGCGGAATATGAAGCGTTATTAGCTGGTTTGAAGCTGGCTACAGAGGTTGGAGCTCAAAAACTCAACATTTACAGCGATTCACAAGTAGTCACCTCACAGATAACAGGGAGCTATCAAGCCAAAGATCCCACCATGAAAAAGTATTTGGATAAAACCAAGGAACAGCTCGGACAACTCGAGGAATATAAGATCTGCCACATACCCCGCGAACAAAACGCCCGAGCTGACGCACTCTCAAAACTAGCTAGCACCAAACCAGGGGACAACAATAGAAGCCTCATCCAGGAAATGCTACAGAACCCGTCAATCTCAGAAGAGGAAAAAATCCTAGCCATAACAAGTCAGGACCAAGGATGGATGACCCCCATAATTAACTACCTCAAAGCAGAGACGCTCCCCACAGAGGAAAAAGAGGCAAAGAGATTAAAAAGGGAGGCACAGTACTACACTATTATAAACAACATCCTGTACAAAAGAGGGATCTCAATACCGCTACTAAAATGTGTGCCGACCAACAACACAAAGGAAGTGCTAGAAGAAGTACACGGCGGCATGTGCGGCAACCATCTCGGAGTACGAGCTCTTGCCAAAAAAGTACTCCGAGCGGGATTTTATTGGCCAACCCTACAGAAAGAAGCTACAGAATTTGTAAAGACATGTCCACCATGTCAGAAACATGCCAACTTCCACATCGCCCTGCCAGAAGAGCTCATCAGTGTAACCTCGCCCCTAGCCATTTGCAAAATGGGGACTTGATCTTCTCGGACCCTTTCCCCAGGGATCAGGACAAGTAAAATTCCTCATAGTCGGAGTAGACTATTTTACAAAATGGATTGAGGCAGAGCCCCTAGCCAACGCCACCGATCAAAGAAGCCGGAAATTCCTATACAGGAACATTGTCACGAGGTTTGGGGTTCCATACTCCATCACCACAGACAATGGCACTCAATTCACAAACGCAGGCTTCAGGAGACTAGTAGCCAACTTGAATATAAAGCACCAGTTCACCTCTGTCGAATACCCTCAAGCCAATGGACAGGCCGAAGCTGCCAACAAAGTCATATTGGCCGGGTTGAAATGGAGACTACAAGATGCAAAGGGAGCTTCGGCTGAAGAACTTCTACAAGTCCTATGGGCGTATCGAACAACGCCACATTCCACAATAAATGAATCACCCTTTCGACTAGCATATGGAGTGGAGGCAATGATCCCAGTAGAGATCGAGGAAGGGTCATCCCGAGTAGTCCACTACAATGAAGAGTCCAACTCTCAACTTCAGAAGGAAGAACTTGACCTACTACCTGAAATCCAGGAAAGAGCTCGGATCAGGGAAGAAGCACTAAAACGTCGAATGGCTTCCAGATATAATCAAAAGGTAGTGTCGAGAAGTTTCACGGAGAATGATATCATCCTAATCCGAAATGATATTGGAACAACTCAACCAGGAGAAGGAAAGTTAGCAGGAAACTGAAAAGGACCCTACCGAGTTGTAAAAGTACTTGGGAAGGGCTACTACAGACTGTCCGAACTCGATGGACGAGAGCTTCCCAGATCATGGCACGCCTGCAACCTAAGAAGGTACTACAGCTAGAAAAGTAAAAGATCTCACTATTGGATGCACTATTTTTTCTGAAAAGGTTTTTTAATGAGGCACCAAGTTGAGACTCAAACACTATTCGACATAAAGGGATGAAAAATTCCCACATGTATATATTTGCACTTTCCTTTGAATAAAATATATATTTTAGATATTCTACAAGTATGCAAGACGCATTAATCTGAAGCATTCATCGTCCGATTATAAAGCAACAGATCGACAGAAAGTGAATAACAATTTCACTGCACGATCACGATAAAGACAATCATCCGATAAAGGTGAAAACGCGATTCACCCAAAAGACGATCTAAAGATAGCAACCACCTTCTACAAATCGGCAAAGATGAACACAGAATAATGTAAGAAGTTATCAAAAGTGATCCGAAAAAGAACCTGACGAGGTCTTATGGATTGCTAAATAATAACTTAAAGACTGGCCGACGTTAAGAAGTCGGACCAAGTCAACCCAAGTTATAAGTAAACCCTGGAAAGAGGTCTGGCCAACCCTATTAAAGAGGATTACTTTAACTTAGAAGGGCCCGACATGACAAAGTCAGCCCAAAACTAAAAAGTTATAAAAGTAATCCCTGAAAGAGATTTGACAAAGATCCAAGAAAGAGGATTACAAAAATAACTTAGAAGAGACCGACATAACGAAGTCGGACTCCTACTACTAAAAAGTTATAAAAGTAATCCCTGAAAGAGATCTAACAAAGATCCAAGAAAGAGGATTACAAAAATAACTTAGAAGAGACCGACATAACGAAGTCGGACTCCTACTACTAAAAAGTTATAAAAGTAATCCCTGAAAGAGATCTGACAAAGATCCAAGAAAGAGGATTACAAAAATAACTTAGAAGAGACCGACATAACGAAGTCGGACTCCTACTACTAAAAAGTTATAAAAATAATCCCTGAAAGAGATTTGACAAAGATCTAAGAAATTGGCCTACTACAAAGCAAGTTACAAAGGTAAACCCTGAGAGAGACCGGACAAAGGACTGCCAAAATAACTTGGAGGACCAACTTGAAGAAATCGGTTATAGATCGTCAGAAATACAAGCAAGAGCGAGAAAACCGAAAAACAAGTTGGACCCACATAACCATAACCTCAAAGGATCCAAGCTACAAACAATAAAGCAAATCCGAAGAGGACGAGCGGCAGGGTTCCAACATCCTCAGAAAACAAAAAAGATACCAAGTTAAGCGCGAAAGCATGATATAATCTACAAAAGTTATAAAGCTTCAGAGGCCACCAAAATCTACCTCAAAAGCTAGAAAGTTACTTTTGTTTGTCAAAACAAAAAGTTTCTAGGCAAGCAACGAGAAAGTATCAGCAGTTAACAAAACATAAAGAGTTTAAAAAGCCCACAAGCCGGGCCAACTACATAAATATCCAGAATAAATGGGCTAAGGGTCAGAAGACTTTTTAGCAGCATCAGTCCGAGGAGACGGAGGGCGAGTCTGGAGAGGAACAGCATCCACAGTACCGTCATCCCGGTTTAAGATCTGGCAGTCAGGATCAGAAGCAGGAGGGCCGACCTCGGCAGGAACAGCAGGAGTTGACACCTTGGCAGAGGACACAGGGGGAGGTTCAACATCATCATCATCCTCATCATCAGGGACAATCTTGCCATCCCTAACAACGTTATCTAGGCTGAAGAGGGTCAGGTCGGCCTCGGGAGCAATAATCCGAACTTGTTCCTTCAGGTTCTCATAGGCAGCAGTTACACTACCAACAAGATGACCTTAGAGCTCGGAGTAATCAGCTCGGCCATTCTCCAACTCCTCCTTCAGGCGCAACACCTCCCGGTAAGATGTCACATAACTATCCTTATGTCTCATAGCCGTGTCCTCGGCCAGCCTCACAGAAGTTGTCAGAGAGATGGAACTCGCCTTCTCATTCTCCAAATCTTTTTCTAACTTGGCCACCCTCACTTCAAGCTCTTGCTTCAAGCCTTTCATCCGATCAAACTCCTGTTTGGCCTCCTCCATAAAAGCTTTAGTGGCATGGAGAGGAAGACTTTGAGCAGTTCAATATAGGGCCGCTCCCATGTGTGCCATCTTGATACTACTCCGAGTTATATAATCAAAATGATGAAGAAGCGACACGTCATCCATAGGGAGGACACCATAAGGGCCGATTTCTTGATCTACAAACTCGACCGCATCAAAGTTAGGAGCATCAAGGTTCAAAGGCTCAATCGTTTTTTGCTTCTTACTAGGATGGGCACCAGAAGCTGTAGCAGAAGATTGTGGAGGATCGACCAGACGAACCCGAGGAATAGGAATTGCTTTCCTCAGTCTGGGAGAACTCGGCACAGGAGGCTTCACTGGAACCTGAGAAGATCCCTCTCCGGCCGCCTTGGCCGAGATGTTTAGAGCAGCAGTTGCCTTCTTCGCCTTCTTGTAGGCCTTCATGGAATCATTATTTTTCGACATCTCTGAAAATACAGAATCAACCACAAAAGACAAGTTACAACATAGGAGAAGAAAAGCTTAGAAGCAAGTATAAAAACAAGTCAGACAGTACCTAAAGCAGTTCGAACCAAAGATAGATCACTCAAGAATCTCTTCGTATCCAGATGGGGAGGTTTCCCCCACAAATCTTTAAGAACAACTACAAAGGCCCGCTCAACCTCATTAAGCATCTCCCATTTATAACGTGGCACTCTCACATTCTTTTGCCACTCTAGAGGAAAAGCAGGCTCGTCATTTTTATCAAGAAAAAAGGGGCGGACCCCCTCAACAGCACGGACTCGGAAGAAATAGTTCTTAAAATCTTTAAACGACTCATCATACATGGCAAAAACTTTATGCCCCTGGGCCGATCTGAAAGAAACCCAGGAAGCCTTCTTTTTGGAGGAACCTCCGAGCTTGGCCGAGACGAAAAGATAAAGGAAAAGAGTTTCAGAAGGTGTTATGCCTAAATCTTGTTAAAGCAGTTGAAATACTTTGATAAAACCCCAGGAATTCGGATGAAGCTGGGACGGAGCAATGTTACATGACCACAACAGGTCAGTTTCAAAAGCAGTAAAAAGGAAAAGTAATGTTTAATTGGCTGAAGAAGTATTGATAAGCATAGAAGAAGGGACGCTCCCCCTCGATGGAAGTCGGAAAACAAACTCTCTCATCAGAATCAGGGGCAACAAGCTCATAATCCCCCTCACGGGCACTGTTACCACAAATCCTATGGCGCTTCCTCAGCTCTGTGCAAAATTCAGCATCCACAACAGAAATACACAACAAGACAAGGGAGTCCAGCCAATCGAACATCCCATCGGAAACTCTGGAAGACATCTCTACAATGTTATTGCGAGAAGACATGAGGCCAACTAATCCTACAAGTAAGAAAAAAAGATGGGATTACTAAAAACATCTCGGACAAGGGAGAAAACAACTCAATATGATACAGGCGAACACACAGAAAAGGAAAACCCAAAGACTCAAACCAAAGTCCTGGGGCATCCTTTGGAGGCAATAATAAAGCAAGGTTTCTAGTAAAAATCTACTTCTCGCACCCCAGCATCTCTCAAAACAAGAAAAGAAGGCTTCAAATAGCAAGCATTTTCCATCAGAGTAAAACACAAAAGTCTTCAAAAACATTGCCTTACAGTCTAAACCAGCAAAAACCATCCCCAAGCATCAAGCATGCCAAACAGAGACCATTAAAGATACAACCCTTTTCAGAACCAGACAAAAGCAACCTTCAAATAAAGCAAGGAATAGATGCGGATAGCGGTATCAGAATAGAAACAACAAGGAACATGCAAAGCCTTAAAAGCATCAAGCAAAAACAAAAAGGATCATGCAAAAGATGGAGAAACTCCCAGAACGCATATTTCAACAACAATAAGGCATGATGGAAACAGAAAGATCCAAACTTTCTCTAAAGGAAAATCAAAATCAAAACCTCATCACAAAAACAAGGAGAAAGCACGAAATGAGACTAACCTGGAGATGAAAGAAGCTTCGAGGAAGAAAAATGGAGGCGCAGAAATAAAAGCTGCTCAGAAAATCGCCAAACAAATGCCGCAACATAAGAAAGCAGAAGTGCAAACGAAAAACAGAGAGCAAAGAGAGCGGATAAAAGAAGTTACGAAAAGGGCGAAGGAGAGAAACCGTTTCTGGGTTTTCAAAATCAAAATAAAGAGCCAAAAGGAAACGGGGCAATTAATGTTAAAATTAATGAAGACATTAAACCCTCGCACGTTCCCAAAGCGCCGATATAAAAGCGCGCGCTTTTAGAGGAAAAACGTTCTACATTCAAAAGCTTCTACAAAGGAATCAACAAAATGCTTGAGTTCGGCTTCACTAGAGAAGGACTGAAGTCAAGAACTCGACCTCAAAAAGAAGACCGAGCTCAAACAGGGGCACTGTTCATACCCTGGGTCGAGATGACCGAGCCGGGATGTTCAGTAGCAAAGCGACCGACCTCTTTAGGTCAAGCGGACCGACTTCTTTACGAAGAAGTCGGCCAAAGCGACAGGAAAAGCCCAAAGAAGGGCCCAACTCAAGGAATACGACCCAGATCCAAAGGCAGCCCAAGCCGATAGAGACAAGGGCGGTTCCACGGAAGATAAGCTGACCTCAACAAAAGATAAGATAAGATAAGATAACTAACTTATCTTATCCAAAGAAGGTCATATCTCACTACTATAAATACACTGGAGCACCCAGGTATAACTCATACTCTGATTCTACAATAAACCTACTTAATACCCATGCTAACTTAAGCATCGGAGTCTCTTGCAGGTACCCCCCACCCTCCGGTGACCAAGGATCAGCAGTGCAGCAAGTCCAACAAGTCGGACACAACAGCTCCGGGCGCCACCAGCCAGCCGGACACACCATCTTCGACCAATACAGAAGATCTCATCTGAGATCGACCTCCAGTTTCAGGTAACCCTCGGAACACCCTCCATCAAAGCAGGCAGTTTTGAGCTAAATCCTCAGCTCATTGTCATGGTGCAGCAAAACTGCCAGTATTCTAGTCTTCCACAGGAAGAACCTACTGAGTTTCTGGCACAATTCTTGCAAATTACTGACACAGTACGTGACAAGGAGGTAGATCAGGATGTATATAGACTGTTACTGTTTCCATTTGTTATAAAAGATCAAGCTAAAAGGTGGTTAAATAACCAACCCACAGCAAGCATAAGGACATGGAAATAGTTATCAGACAAATTCCTGAATCAATATTTCCCTCCAAAAAGGATGACACAGCTAAGGCTGGATATCCAAGGCTTTAAACAAGAGGATGATGAATCCCTTTATAATGCCTGAGAAAGGTACAGAGGGATGCTAAGGAAATTTCCCTCTGAAATATTTTCAGAGTGGGTGCAGTTAGACATCTTCTACTATGGGCTTATAGAAGGAGCTCAGATGTCCCTAGACCACTCAGCTGGTGGATCTATACACATGAGGAAAACTATTGAAGAGGCTCAAGAGCTTATTGATATAGTTGCCAGAAACCAGCATCTGTACATAAGTAATGGGTCCTCCATAAAAGAAGAAGCCAAAGCAGTATCTACTGAACTTGATCCTCCAGAACAAGTTGCTGAACTTAATCAACAATTGTGCTTTCTAACAAAACAGCTAGCAGAATTCAAGGAGATGCTACAAGACACTAAAAATGCTAATAAAAATATGGAGGCACAATTGAATCAGACAAAACAGCAGTTATCAAAGCAGATAACAGAAGAGTGCCAGGCAGTTCAATTAAGAAGTGGAAAAATATTAAATACCTCACTTCAGAGCAGCAAAAAGCCAAGGAAAGAACAACTGACAGAGGATGAGTAAAATATCATCCAAAATCCCTCTGACGACGGTAAGAGCACAGAGAGGAATGATTCTGGCACTCAAACGCCAAAAAAGGATGGAGATCTGGTGTTAAACGCCCAACCCATGCTCAGTTCTGGCGTTCAAACGCCACAAATAGGCAAGGAGTTGGCATTAAACGCCCAAAGGAAGCTCAGTTCTGGTGTTCAAATGCCAGGAACAGGTAAGGAGTTGGCGTCCAATGCCAATCCAGCTTCCACCCCTGGCATTCAAATGCCAGTGAGGGATCAGACACACACAAGTACTGATAACAACCCCTCTAAAAAGGCTTCTCCAACCACCTCTGTAGGAAATAAACCTGCAGCAACCAAGGTTGAAGAATACAAAGCCAAAATGCCTTATCCTCAAAAACTCTGCCAAGAGGAGCAGGATAGGCAATTTGCTCGCTTTGCAGACTATCTCAGGACTCTTGAAATAAAGATTCTGTTTGCAGAGGCACTTGAGCAAATACCTTCTTATGCCAAGTTCATGAAAGAGATCTTGAGTCATAAGAAGGATTGGAGAGAAACTGAAAGAGTTCTCCTCACTGAAGAATGCAGTGCAGTCATTCTGAAAAGCTTCCCAGAAAAGCTTAAAGATCCCGGGAGCTTCATGATACCATGCACATTAGAGGGTAATTGCACTAAGACAGCTTTATGTGATCTTGGGGCAAGTATCAATTTAATACCTGCATCCACTATCAGAAAGCTTGGTTTAACTGAAGAAGTCAAACCAACCCGAATATGTCTCCAACTTGCTGATGGCTCCATTAAATACCCATCAGGCGTGATTGAAGACATGATTGTCAGGGTTGGGCCATTCGCCTTTCCCACTGACTTTGTAGTGCTGGAAATGGAGGAGCACAAGAGTGCTACTCTCATTCTATGAAGACCTTTCCTAGCAACTGGACGAACTCTTATTGATGTCCAAAAGGGGGAAGTAACCTTGAGAGTTAATGAGGATGAGTTTAAGTTGAATGCTGTCAAAGCCATGCAGCATCCAGACACACCAAAAGACTGCATGAAAGTTGATCTTATTGACTCTTTAGTAGAGGAGATCAACATGGCTGCGAGTCTCGAATCAGAGCTGGAAGACATCTTTTAGGATGTTCAGCCTGATCTGGAGGATTCAGAGGAATTGAAAGAGCCTCTGGAAATTCCTCAGGAAGAGGAAAAACCTCCTAAACCCGAGCTCAAACCATTACCACCATCCCTGAAATATGCATTTCTGGGAGAAGGTGACACTTTTCCAGTGATCATAAGCTCTGCTTTGAATTCACATGAAGAGGAAGCACTACTTCAAGTGTTAAGGACACATAAGACAGCTCTTGGGTGGTCCATAAGTGACCTTAAGGGCATAAGCCCAGCTAGATGCATGCACAAGATCCTATTGGAGGATGATGCTAAGCTAGTGGTTCAACCACAGAGGCGGTTAAATCCAGCCATAAAGGAAGTAGTGCAGAAAGAGGTCACCAAGTTACTGGAGGCTGGGATTATTTATCCTATTTCTGATAGCCCCTGGGTGAGCCCTGTTCAAGTTGTCCCAAAAAGGGAGGCATGACAGTGGTTCATAATGAAAAAAATGAACTGGTTCCTACAAGAACAGTTACCGGGTGGCACATGTGTATTGACTACAGAAGGCTCAATACAGCCATCAGAAAGGATCATTTTCCTTTACCATTCATAGACCAGATGCTAGAGAGACTAGCAGGTCATGATTTTTACTGATTTTTGGATGGCTATTCAGGTTACAACTAAATTGCAGTAGATCCCCAGGATCAAGAGAAAACTGCATTTACATGTCCATCTGGAGTATTTGCCTACAGAAGGATGCCATTTGGACTGTGTAATGCACCTGCAACCTTTCAGAGATGCATGCTCTCGATCTTCTCTGATATGGTAGAAAAATTTCTGGAAGTCTTCATGAATGACTTCTCAGTATATGGAGACTCATTCAGCTCCTGTCTTGATCACCTAACACTAGTTCTGAAAAGATGCCAAGAGACTAACCTGGTTTTAAACTGGGAAAAATGTCACTTTATGGTGACTGAAGGGATTGTCCTTGGGCATAAAATTTCAAACAAGGGAATAGAGGTAGATCAAGCTAAAGTGGAAGTAATTGAAAAATTACCACCACCTGCCAATGTTAAGGCAATTAGAAGCTTTCTGGGGCATGCAGGATTCTATAGGAGGTTTATAAAGGATTTTTCAAAAATCGCAAAACTTCTGAGCAATCTGCTAGCTGCTGACACGCCATTTGTGTTTGACACAGAGTGTCTGCAGGCGTTTGAAACCCTGAAAGCTAAGCTGGTCACAGCACCAGTTATTTCTGTACCAGACTGGACATTACCATTCGAATTAATGTGTGATGCCAGTGACCAAGCCATTGGTGCAGTATTGGGGCAAAGGCACGACAAGCTCCTGCATGTCATTTATTATGCTAGCTGTGTTTTAAATGATGCCCAGAAAAATTACACAACCACAGAAAAGGAATTGCTTGCAGTGGTTTATGCCATTAACAAGGTTAGATCATACTTAGTAGGATCAAAAGTGATTGTGTACACTGACCATGCTGCTCTTAAATATCTACTTACAAAGCAGGATTCAAAACCCAGGCTCATAAGATGGGTGTTGCTTCTGCAAGAGTTTGATATAGAAATAAGAGACAGAAAAGGGACAGAAAACCAAGTGGCTGATCATCTGTCCCGGATAGAGCCAGTAGAAGGGGCGTCCTTTCCCTCTATTGAAATCTCTGAAACCTTTCCGGATGAGCATTTGTTTGCCATTCAGGAAACACCATGGTTTGCAGACATTGCAAACTATAAAGCTGCAAGGTTCATACCCAAGGAGTACAGCAAGCAACAAAAGAAAAAAATTAATTACTGATGCAAAGTATTACTTGTGGGATGAACCCTATCTCTTTAAGAGGTGCGCAGACAGAATAATCAGAAGGTGTGTGCCTAGAGAAGAAGCACAAAAGATCTTATGGCATTGCCATGGGTCACAATATGGAGGACATTTTGGAGGTGAGCGAACAGCCACCAAGGTCCTCCAATGTGGCTTCTACTGGCCTACCCTCTATAGAGATTCCCGAGAGTTTGTACGTAACTGTGACAGTTGCCAGAGAGCTGGTAATCTGCCTCATGGTTATGCCATGCCTCAACAAAGAATCTTGGAGATAGAGTTATTTGATGTATGGGGTATTGACTTCATGGGGCCTTTCCCACCATCATACTCAAACACTTATATTCTGGTTGTAGTCGATTATGTAACTAAATGGGTAGAGGCCATTGCCACACTCACTAATGATACTAAGACAGTGCTGAAGTTCCTCCAGAAACATATCTTCAGCAGGTTTGGTGTCCCTAGAGTACTAATCAATGATGGGGGCACTCACTTCTGCAATAAACAACTTTACTCTGCCATGGTCCGATATGAAATTAGCCACAAAGTGACAACTCCATATCATCCACAGGCAAATGGGCAAGCTGAAGTCTCTAACAGAGAACTAAAAAGAATCCTAGAACGGACTGTAAGTACCCGTAGAAAGGATTGGGCAAGAAACTTGGATGATGCTCTGTGGGCTTACAGAACAGCATTCAAGACTCCTATAGGGACCTCTCCATACCAGCTTGTGTATGGTAAGGCCTGTCATCTGCCCGTGGAACTGGAATACAAAGCCTACTGGGCAACCAGATTCCTAAACTTTGATGCCAAATTAGCTGGAGAAAAAAGATTGCTCCAGCTGAATGAGCTAGAGGAATTCAGACTCACTGCTTTCGAAAATGCCAAGCTTTACAAAGAGAAAGCAAAAAGGTGGCATGATAAAAAGCTGTCATCTAGAGTCTTTGAACCAGAACAGAAGGTTCTGCTGTTTAACTCTAGGCTCAGACTATTCCCCGGGAAACTGAAATCCCAGTGGAGGGACCATATGTGATTACAAGTGTGTCACCATATGGCTATGTGGAACTTCAAGACATTGATTCTAATAAGAAGTTCATTGTTAATGGACAGAGAATCAAACATTATCTTGAAGGCAATGTTGAGCAAGAATGCTCAAGGCTGAGGCTAGATTAAAAAGCTCAGCAAGGTCCAGCTACAGACAATAAAGAAGCGCTTGCTGGGAGGCAACCCAGTCATTAGCAAAACTCTTTCTGTTATTTTATTTTATTTTACTCTATTCTTCATTTTATTTATTTTTAAAGCATATAAGTTCAATATTAACAAGGTAAAGAATCAATTGCATAAGTTCACAGGGCTACAGAAGGATTCAGAGCACAAAACAGGAAAAAGAGCTCATTGTTAAGAAAATGCCAGTAAGAGGCAGAATTGGGCGTTAAACGCCCAAAAGGAGCATCTACTGGGCGTTTAACGCCAGTAGAGATAGCCATCTGGGCGTTAAACGCCAGAAAGAAGCAGCTTCTGGGCGTTTAACGCCAAATTTACAGCATCTTGGGCGTTCAGAAAAACGCCCAGTGACAAAGGAGTTTCTGGCGTTTAACGCCAGCTGGAAGCAACAGCTGGGCGTTAAACGCCCAGACCAAGCACCAATTGGGCGTTAAACGCCCAAAACATGCAGCAGTTGGGCGTTTAACGCCAGGATTGTAGGGAGTAGGCAATTTCATTTTCAATTCAAATTTTTTATATTTTTTATGTTTCAATTCATGATTTTTTGCACAAACATGTTACAAATCCTAATTTTTCAAATCCTTTTTCAAAAGATATCAAATGTATCTTAACTCATAAACCCTTTTTTTATCCTCTTCAAATTATTTTCAAACCCTTTTCAAAACAAATCTATGTCTTTTCCTTCTACAATCTTTTCAACTCATCAATATCTTTTTCAAATCTTCACAATATCTTTTTCAAAACAAAGCTATCTTTTTCAAATATCTTCCATATTATTCATATCTTTTAAATTTTAAAGTGCATCCTTTTCCTATCATACTTATCTTTTACAAATCATATCTTTTATCATATCTTCTTCAAAATTTTTGAAAACCCACCCCCCTTCCCTTTAAATCCTAGTTTGGCCTCCCCCCCACCTCCACAATTCGGACTTGGCTCTCCTCATATCCCTCTCCTTTCTTTTCTTTTGCTTGAGGACAAGCAAACCTCTAAGTTTGGTGTGTTTATCCGTGATCACTAAGCCAATACCCACCAAGATCATGGCTCCTAAGGGAAAAGAAACCAACTCAAGAGGCAAGAAAAAGAATATTCCAAAACCACTTTGGAATCAAGGGAAGTTCTTAACCAAAGAACATTCAGACCATTACTACAAAATAATGGGTCTAAGGTCAGTGATCCCGGAAGTTAAATTCGATTTGAAAGAAGACGAATATCCAGAGATCCAAAAGCAAATTCAAAACAGGAGCTGGGAAGTCCTAGCTAATCCTAAGACAAAGGTGGGAAGAAACATGGTTCAGGAATTCTACGTAAATCTGTGGCAGACGGACAGGCAGAGAATAGTGGGAACCGCATTCTATGACTATAGAACTCTGGTCAGAGGGTAGATTGTTCACACCCACCCTGACAAAATAAGGGAGATCTTCAAGCTGCCTCAACTGCAAGATGACCCAGACTCCTTTAGTAGGAGAATGATGAGATCAAACCTGAACATGGACAAGATCCTAGAGGACATATGTCTCCCTGGAGCTAAATGGACAACCAACACAAAGGGTGCCTCGAACCAACTCAAAAGAGGAGATCTCAAACCAGTCGCCAGAGGCTGGCTGGACTTCATTGGGCGCTCTATATTGCCCACTAGCAACCACTCTGAGGTCACCGTCAGAAGAGCCATGATGATTCATTGTATTATGTTGGAAAAAGATGTGGAAGTTCATCAGCTGATTGCTTGTGAGCTTTACAAGATTGCAAACAAGAACTCCAAAGATGCCAGATTGGCTTATCCAAGCTTGGTCTCTCTGTTATGTAAAGATGCTGGGATAAAAATAGGAGTAGATGAGTACATCCCAGTTGAGCCACCAATCACCAAAAAGTCTATGGAAGGACAACAAGTGCAGGACGAACCCATCAAGAGGAGAGCACAGGAGTTCCTCCCGGAAATCCCTCAAATTGAATACTGGGAGTGCCTAGAAACTTCTGTCACCAAGTTGCAAGAAGTTGTGGATCAATTGAAGGAAGAACAGCAAAATCAAAACAGCATGCTCTGCAAACCGCTTAGAGAACAAGAAGAGCAAGGGCGTGAACTGAAGGAACTGAAGCGCCAGAAGCTATCTCTTGAAGGGCCAAGCACTCCACAGACTAAAGAGGCATCCACCTCCCAAATTCAAGGTTGTTGAGTTCTAATTTTAGCCTTAACTCTGTGATAATTGTTCTTATTAGAAATTTACCTTAGAAGTTATATATGAGTAGTAGTAATTAGTATCTCTATTTTTATTTTATCTCAAATTAAGCTATAATTTATTTTTCTCATCATCATCAAACATGAATAAAATAGTAGATTTTTAGAATAAGGAGGCAATATTTTTTTTTTGAGTTCTTAATAACGAAAATTCTAATTATCTATATGTGGTGGCAATGCTTTGTGTCTTCTGAATGAATGCCTGAACAGTGCATGTTTTTGATATTGAATTTTATGAATGTTAAAATTGTTGGCTCCTGAAAGAATGATGAACAAGAGAAATGTTATTGATGATCTGAAAATACATGAAATTGATTCTTGAAGCAAGAAAAAGCAGCAAAAAAAAAAAAGAAAGAAAGAAGAAGAAGGAGCAGTAGAAAGATCCAGTAGCCCTTAAAACCAAAAGGCAAGGGTAGAAAGGATCCAAGGCTTTGAGCATTAATGGATAGGAGGGTCTAAAAGGAATAAAATCCTAGCCTAAGCGGCTAAACTAAGCTGTCCCTAACCATGTGCTTGTGGCGTGAAGGTGTCAAGTGAAAACTTGAGACTGAGCGGTTAAAGTCGAGGTCCAAAGCAAAAAAAGAGTGTGCTTAAGAACCCTGGACACCTCTAATTGGGGACTTTAGCAAAGCTGAGTCACAATCTGAAAAGGTTCACCCAGTTATGTGTCTGTGGCATTTATATATCTGGTGGTAATACTGGAAAACAAAGTGCTTAGGGCCACGACCAAGACTCATAAAGTAGCTGTGTTCAAGAATCAACATACTAAACTAGGAGAATCAATAATACTATCTGAATTCTGAGTTCCTAGGGACGCCAATCATTCTGAATTTCAAAGGATAAAGTGAGATGCCAAAGCTGTTAGAAGCAAAAAGCTACTAGTCCCGCTCATCTAATTAGAATCTGAGCTTCACTTAAAACTCTGAGATATTATTGCTTCTCGATTTATCCTATTTTATTTGTCTAGTTGCTTGGGGACAAGCAACAGTTTAAGTTTGGTGTTGTGATGAGCGGATATTTTATACGCTTTTTGGGGGTAATTTCATGTAGTTTTTAGCATGTTTTAGTTAGTTTTTAGTATATTTTTATTAGTTTGTAGGCAAAATTCATATTTCTAGACTTTAGTATGAGTTTGTGTGTTTTTCTGTGATTTCAGGTATTTTCTGGCTGAAATTGAGGGAGCTGAGCAAAAATCTGATTCAGGCTGAAAAAGGACTGCAGATGCTGTTGGATTCTGACCTCCTTGCACTCGAAATAGATTTTCTGGAGCTATAGAAGTTCAAATGGTACACTCTCAATTGCGTTGGAAAGTAGACATTCAGGGCTTTCCAGCAATATATAATAGTCCATACTTTGCTCAAGGATAAATGATGTAAACTGGCGTTCAACGCCAGTTTCATGTTGCATTCTGGCGTTAAACGCTAGAAACAGGTTACAACCTGGCGTTTGACTCTGAAAACAGCCTAAGCACGTGTAAAGCTCAAGGCTCAGCCCCAGCACACACCAAGTGGGCCCTAGAAGTGGATTTCTGCACTATCTATCTTAGTTTACTCATTTTCTGTAAACCTAGGTTACTAGTTTAATATTTAAACAACTTTTAGAGATTTATTTTGCACCTCGTGACATTTTTAGATCTGAACTTTGTACTCTTTAACGGCATGAGTCTCTAAACTCCATTGTTGGGGGTGAGGAGCTCTGCTGTGTCTCGATGAATTAATGCAATTATTTCTGTTTTCTATTCAAACACGCTTGTTTCTATCTAAGATGTTCATTCGCACTTCAATATGATGAATGTGATGATCCGTGACACTCATCACCATTCTCAATCTATGAACGCGTGCCTGACAACCACTTTCGTTCTACCTTCAATTGAATGAGTATCTCTTGGATTCCTTAATCAGAATCATCATGGTATAAGCTAGAATCCATTGGCAGCATTCTTGAAAATCCGGAAAGTCTAAACCTTGTCTGTGGTATTCCAAGTAGGATTCAGGGATTGAATGACTATGATGAGCTTCAAACTCATAAGGGTTGGGCATAGTGACAGACGCAAAAGGATCAATGGATCCTATTCCAGCATGAGTGAGAACCGACAATTAGCCGTGCGATGACAGCGCACCTGGACCATTTTCACTGAGAGGACAGATGGTAGCCATTGACAACGGTGATCCACCAACACACAGCTTGCCATAGGAGGAACCTTGCGTGCGTGAAGAAGAAGACAGGGGGAAAGCAGAGATTCAGAAGACAAAGCATCTCCAAAACTCCAACATATTCTCCATTACTGCATAACAAGTATTTATTTCATGCTCTTTTATTTTTCGTAATTCAAACTGATAATCATAATTAATCTCCTGACTAAGATTTACAAGGTAACCATAGATTGCTTCAAGCCAACAATCTCCGTGATCGACCTTTACTCACGTAAAGTATTACTTGGACGACCCAGTGCACTTGCTGGTTAGTTGTGCGGAGTTGTGAAAAGTATGAATCACAATTTCGTGCACCAAATCCATACATGTTACTTTTTGTGATTCTAATTTAATTCCCAGTGTTGTGATAGATAATGATTCAGATGGTGAAGAAGCTGGAACAAGTAAAGAAAATCCCAAATCTGCTCAAAATGGAGAATCTGCCAGTCCAGTTTTGTCTCGTCAGATTGAAGGAGACATTTCCATTTTGTCTCCTGAGCAGACACGAGAAACTGAAACAGTGAGACCATCAGAAACTCATCAAAGCTCAACACCACTTCGGAAGCCTAGAGAATAGAGGTCTATGAGGGGTTATCCTCATGACTTTATAATTGGTGATCCCTCTCAAGGTGTAACAACAAGATCCTCAACCAAAAGGCAATCCGAACCAAGCAATTTTGCCCTCTTGTCACAAATGGAGCCCAACAATGTCAAACAAGCTCTTGCAGATCCATCATGGGTCAAAGCATGCAATAAGAGCTTGCTCAATTCGACAAGAATGAGATTTGGACATTAGTACCCCATCCAGATGGTAAGAAAGTTACGGGTACTAAGTGGGTATTTAAAAATAAACTTGGTGAGGATGGACAAGTTATTCGTAACAAGGCTAGATTAGTGGCCCAAGGTTACGATCAAGAAGAGGGTATAGATTTTAATGAGTCTTTTGCTCCGGTAGCTAGAATGGAAGCAATTAGGTTACTTCTTGCCTATGCTGCCCATAAGGGTTTCAAAATGTTTCAAATGGATGTTAAATGTGCTTTTCTTAATGGATTTATTAATAGAGAAGTGTATGTGGCACAACCCCCCGGTTTCGAACATAAAGATTTCCCAAATCATGTTTTTAAACTATCTAAGGCTCTTTATGGTCTTAGACAAGCTCCAAGAGCTTGGTATGAAAGGCTTAGTGCCTTCTTGTTGGAAAATCAATTTCAAAGGGGAACCACCGACACAACTTTATTTATTAAAGCATCTAATGATGATATTCTCCTAGTTCAAGTTTATGTGGATGACATTGTATTTGGTTCGCCCAATGAGTCCTTGTGTGAAGAGTTTGGAAAACTCATGACTAGTGAGTTTGAGATGAGTTTAATGGGAGAGCTTACTTTCTTTCTTGGCCTCCAAATTAAACAAAATCCTAGTGGTACCTTTATTCACCAAGGAAAGTATGCAAAAGAACTTATCAAAAAATTTGGCCTTGAAAGTTCCAAACCAATGGGAACACCAATGCATCCTAACACAAAACTTGAAAAAGATAATGATGGCCAAGATGTGGATGAAACAAGGTATAGAGGAATGATAGGTTCACTTATGTACCTTACCTCCTCTAGACCGGATATTGTTCAAAGTGTGGGTGTATGTTCAAGGTTTCAATCTCGCCCAAAAGAATCCCATCTTACGGCCGTTAAGCGCATCATTAGATAAATTAAGGGGAATAGTGATTATGGTTTATGGTATCCTAAATCTGATGACTTTTGTGCAGTAGGGTTTTGTGATGCAGATTATGCGGGAGATAGGGTGGATAGACGGAGTACATCCGGCATGTGTTGCTTCCTTGGAAGCTCACTCAACATGTGGTCAAGCAAAAAGCAAGCCACAGTGGCTCTATCCACGGCTGAAGCTGAATATATTTCTGCATCTGCATGTTGTTCACAATTAATTTGGTTAAAAACGCAGTTGGAAGATTACAAATTAAAGATCAATAGTATACCCTTATTTTGTGATAATATGAGTGCTGTAAACATTTCAAAAAAATCATGTTCTGCACTCAAGAACCAAGCACATTGAGATAAAATATCATTTCATTAGAGAACATGTGCAAAAGGGTACTATTGATATTCAATTTGTAAAATCTGAAGACCAACTTGCTGATATTTTTACAAAACCCCTCTGTGAAGACAGATTCTGCTCTTTAAGAAAAAGTTTGGGAATGTTTGATTTAAGCTCTATTGATAACTTGTGAAATATTGATTCTGCTCAGTTTTATCTCGTAGGAATGGACGAGATAAAAATAAAAGTGTTGAAAGGGCTGTGATCAAGGGGGAGGCTGCGTAAAATTTAATTTTCATGGGCCCTACCAAATCTCTTTGACCCTACCATGACAGTTTTGTTAGTTCCTCATTTTTTGAAAATCACAATCTCTTGGTTGTCTCATCAAATCTTGTTGGAAGAAGCATGGTGTCAAATCAAATCTTTCCTTCTAACTAATCCCTTGATTCAAGGAAACTCCTTTTTCAGTTTTAGAAACCTCCTTGGTTAATAACCGCGCCCTTGATGGTCATTAACTCCCTCTACTATCTCTTTCCAATCAGCATTTAATGTCTCTCTAACCTCCCTCCACTCACCTCACCCTTCGGTCTTCTCTTCAACTTCCATCACCATTCATCTTCTTCATAATGAAAAAGAAAACTGCACTTAAAAAGAGCGAAAGAATTCGTCTCTCTCAAAAGCCTTCCACTCCCCAAACTCACACACACATACACATTTACTCCACTTCTTCATCTTCTCCCTCACCTCCCACCAAGCAACCCAAATCAATGAGATGCAAAGTAATAGCCCAGAAATCTTCTGGAAGGAGGAAAAGTGACAAGAACAAGGAACCAAGCATGGAAGAAGAGGAAGAGGAATCTCATACATCACCCCCTCCATCACCACCGAAGAAGTCCATTCTACATGCATCTGGAAAAAGCTCTCAGAAGACCAAAGGTTTCATGTTTCACGAGACCAGGGAACCCACAAACCTTGGATCATTGGATTTCAAGAACAAATTTCATAAACCACATTCTCATTATGATCCTTCAAGGTTTTCCACATGTGCATTCTATGAATTCCACCAGGAGGTATTGGAAAAGCGGCATCTGTGTCCCTCATACTTGGTGAATCTTGATTCTCTGGCTGCCAAAGGGATCAATTTACATCCTCTGTTTGACAATCTCAAATGGTCCCCATTGCTTCTCATTCACAAAATGGATTACCCAGGGTTGGTAAGACAATTTTATGCTAATCTAAGATTGATTGATGGTAGTCTTCACTCCTACGTGAAGCGTGTGCATATCACTCTGAATGCTGAGACCATCGGCTCTGCCCTTGGATACACGGATGAAGGACCGAGGGTATACATCACTGATAAATGGGATGCACATGTTGGGGTCACATACAAGCAAGTTCTTCAACATATTTGTGAAAATATGTCTGGACTAGACGGCACCGTTCCTACCCACAAAGCTCTTGGAGCAACCAACTCACTACTGCATCGCATTATAACTCACATTCTAACCCACAGAGTGGCTCTCATAACAGGGTAACAGTATTTGATTCTCTCATAATCTTTGCTCTCGTTACTTCATCTCCTATTTCATTTGGTTATCTCATGATTAGACATATGTGGGAGTCTGTAAAAAGTACCAAAAAGGCTAATTTACCTTATGGAATGTTTCTCACGTGTATTTTTGAGTACTTTAAGATAGATTTAACAAATGAGGATGTAGAAAACAAAGTGTCAATGATAAAAGGAGGCGGCGCTGTTAAAAAGGGAAAGAAATATGTGGCTTCTAATGATGATTTTGAAAGTCGGCCAGAATCCTCCAAGGCAACCGAATCTATCAGAGACATTCTCACAGAATTTTCAAACATGTCCGAACTCATGGTGCAATTTCATAAGTCGGCACGCAAATTAGCCTATAAAAATGAGTCGGCTTGGAAGAAATGCAAAGATAGGGTCGGTCTGATGCTGGAAAGCCTTGAAGATGAAGTGGGTAGTGAGGCAGGGGCCGAGGAATCTGACTTTCATCTCTCTGATGATTAAACTTCTGTTTACTATTTGATATTGGCACACTTAGGCTCAATTTGATACTCTGTTTTGGCTTGTTACTGTTAGTACTATAACTCTGTGATACTTTGTGGACACTTTTGGGTTATATTTTGGGTTATATTTTGCATACTCTGTTTTCTATGATAAATCTTTTTGCAGGTGCCCCTTTGATGACAAAAGGGGGAGAAAGTGCTAAAAATTGAATCTGGAAAACAGGGGATAAAATTTTCTTTTTGAAAGTTCATGATCACCCTTGTTAAAAGGATACACCTGATGTTTGATAATGAATACTAATAATGCTTGGTTGATTATAATTATGAGGTACTTGTTTTGAGTATATGATTGTTTGGCTGATTATTGGGTGTTAACATGTTTTCCTGTGATGGATTTATCTAGATGAATATGCTTGCTACTAGTGGAATAGGAATATTCTGATTCATCTTGATACTTTATTTTTGGCAGTTTCTTTAAGCTGTGATATGTAAATAAAATCTAACAGCTACCATGTTTTGAGATGATCATGTGTGATTCAAAGTATTTTCCTTACCATAATTATATTGCTCTGATTTCTTGACTGGAAAATATTTGAAAATCATTTGAACAGAAATTTTTATGTACTCAATTGATGTGTGTAATGTTTGAGCAGACAATCAAATTATTGATAACAAATGAGTTTTGTATATCATTCAAATCTGCTCATAAATCAAGCCATTCAACATCTTACATTGAATATGTTGAATAACATTGCTGCCTTAGCTTGATAAAATTGTTACAGGTTGGAGCTTCCCTTGGTAAAATAGCACATATTAAGGGGGAGTCTTGTGACAATTTGAAAGGGGGAGAAATTCAAATTTTCAAAGGGAGTACCTTATACTTTAATCTCTAAATTTCTTTCCATTTCAATTTTAATAATGTTTGTCATTAAGGGAGAGATTGATGAGTTTGGAAAACTCTAATTTAAATTTGATGATGAACAAATATTATTGAAATAATTAATTGCAAAATTATTAATTCTGATTTTCATGAAACTATATTAATTAATAATTTTGTGATGCAGGTTTACTAATTGGGCCGAAAATAAAAGATAAAATATTGCAAGCCCAAGTGTGAATTTTTGTTTAGCATTGGTTCAAAAATAATCAAGGAAATGTGGTTGAATTGTTTTGCTTTGTTGGGCCAAAATTGAACTATTATTGCCACAAGCCCAAGTTAATCATTTTTGCTATACACCTAATGCATGATCCGAAAACAATTAATCAGGAAAGCAAATGTTATTATTGCTTTATGCCTTCAACGGATCTCTTCTTTAAGCATGTGATGGAACTCAAATTTTATTGAGAAGAATTAATACATGTATTGGAAACATGAGAGAGAGTTGGTCATTGATTTGATGGATATCACTAAGCTACACGTTGCTCAGTGAAAGGGAAGTGGACATTTAATCTTGCTTTATCAAAATCCTTTAGTTATTTTTTCTTTCTTCTCTCTCATGTCTTCTTTCTTCCCTTCGGTCATGTCACAGGAAACTATGGAAGCTAAGTTGAGCTACCAAAAGGAAGAAGAAGCTACATGCATCAAGACCATCGAAATGATGGCAAGAAAACATAAAAAATATAGTGGCTAAGATTTGTAACTATGAAAGGAAAGATATGGTGATGAGATCTTGGCTTCTTCATACCAAAAATGGTTGAAGGAGATTCGGCCAGCAAGGAGAAGATCCTTGGAGGGATGGCTTGTCACTGCTTTTGGGTTCACTCATCACAGAAGGTAGCTAGGGTGGCTACGTGAGGGAGGAAGCAAAAGTGGAGCAGAAGAAGCCATCATCATCATGAAGCATCAAAGTCCAGAAATCCATCTTGGAGAGCAAGCCAAGGATGGAGCGCTCGGATTGATGAAGAGTAATGACCAAGGAAGGACTAGAGGTAATTGCATGTTGGGTTTTGCATGGGTTATCTCTTCTCTCTCTTTGGCCGAACCGGTTTTGTTCTTGGAGAAGAAGAAGTTGGCTTGGTTTTTGACTTCAAATGTGGAGGCTTCCCTCTTCTATAAAAAGAGAGAACAGCCACGGTTTGGAGTAAGGAGAAAGTGTGAGAGTGCAAGGCACAGGGTTCTCAGAGCTACCTGAGCTAACAGATTTTCTTCTCCTTCAATGTATTCTATTTTGTATTTTTCTGTTTAATTTTGTCATGTCTTGAGTCTAATGGAAAAAGACAAAACGGTGAGGTTTGTATGAAAAAGCCATAGAGCGGAAAAAGGCAGAGAGTGAAAAATTAAAAGAAAATGCCATAGATGTCCTTAGAGTTCCTTTGTTCATCTATGTTGTATTTCATGATTCTGTGGAAATCCCCTTGTAAGTTGGGTTAGCACTTTACAGTCTGTAATCAAGAAGATTATAGTGAAATTCCATCATGGTTGTGATGGAGACTGGATGTAGGCTGCACTGCACTTAGTAGCTGAACCAGGATATATCTGGGTGTAATTTTCTCTCTTCTCTACTCCATTTCTATTTCTACTGCACAGGAGCTAAAACTGAAAAAATATCTTGTGCCAAGTGACGAGACAAAAATAAAAGTCTCGTGGCTAGGGACGAGAAAAAAATCAAAAAGTCTCCTGAAGTTATTTCAAAGACCAGCAAGTGTTACTGAGCAAAAAGGGGGCTAAGATTCAACTCCCCTTCTCTTAGCCACTGAAAACCATCAGTTATGATCGAACATAGTTCACCAAAAATAAATTTTTACCCAAGTTCATAATTCCCACAATTTCTTACCATACACATTCCAAACCATACCAACCCATTCAAACTCTATTTTTCATCAAAATCAGCCCTCTATGTCATACTACACCAAACTTACCACATCTGCCTTTACCTTTACTCATCCTCATTCTCAACATCAATATATCACATATATCAAACCTCATTAACATTTTCCAACTATATTTCCAATTCATCAACATCAATATAACATACACCACCCAATTCACTTCTCAATTTCACAATTCATTCACCCTCATCATATCACTATCAATCATCATAATCAAAATCAACAATCATCAATTCATCATACATCGTCATATATCATCATTTAATAACTCAATAACCATTTAAATTCAAATCTATCCTATGGGTCACTAGCCTAAGTGTCCATGAATATTATATACTACATAGAGAAAACCGAAACCATACCTTGGCCGATCCCCAATATGCACCAAAACCCCAAGTTGAGCCCAAGATAAGCTTTCAATCACAATCTAAACCACCAAGAATCTCCCACAAGCGTCAACAATCCTCAACAAGCTACAAACTCACCATAATCAAGCTCTATATATATATATATTTATATATATATAATCAACCTAGGGCTCATTATAATTGAAATTTCACAAGAGTTTCAATGCCTCTTACCTTGCCCAACAGTTTTGGAAGCCAAAACCAACATCAATCAAAGGCTAGAGTGTACCTAAACACCAAAAAATCACAAAACTTCACTTAGCCAAAAACCCTAAAACTCGAAACTTTGAGGAGAAGAACTGAGAGGGATTCGAGCTTTTCTTACCAATTTCTTGGATGGATTTTGTAGAGTCTTCACAAGGAACGCGTAGCCGCAAACGGTGCGGCGATCGGAGCTCTATAGCTCAAGATATGAGCTTGAGAAGATGGAAGTGAATAGTGTTCATGGGGTTCTCTTCTCCTTCTCTTCTCAGCTGGTGGTGTGTGTTAGTGAGTGTGTTGTGGCTGATGGGTTCACTTAATGAACCCTTTTATATGTTGGGCTTGGGCCCAACTTGGGCCCGGTCTAACCTGTTAGTATTTTTTGCCCGTTTGACCCAGCTTCGGGCCAAACCTTTAAATTAACGCCTGATTCCCAACTTCTAATATTTTTTGAGGTTTTTGACGGTTTTTACTTTTTCTCGTGCGGTACCGGGCAGACTTTAACCGGTTCAACCGGTTTAACTGTCGGTTCACAGTTTTTTACGATTTTTCGCAGAAAACACATTTTCTGACTCAGAAAGACCTACTGAGTCCATAAATCATAATTAAATCCTCAAATTCTCACTCTAACTTTTCGGAATCTATTTTGGGCAATATAATCACTTATTTAACCGGTTGATTAGTTGCGGTTCTTACATTCTCCCCACCAAATAAGAAATTTTGCCCTCAAAATTCGAATTATCTGAGAATAGCTCAGGATAATCCTTTCGCATCTCAGACTCCAATTCCCAAGTGTGCTCTTCAACTCCTGCTCACTTCCAAGCAACTTTAACCAACTGAACTTCCTTTCCTCACAGCTTTTTCACACTAGTGTCGTCGATTCTCCCTAGCGTCACTGGGAAAGTCAAGTTCTCTTTCAACTCGACCGATTTAGGCTCCAACACATGAGCCGCATCCGACGTGTATTTACGAAGTTGTGACACATGGAATACGTCATGCAAGTTAGACAGATGAGGTGGCAAAGCTATTTGATATGCCACCGGCCCGAATCTCTTCAGAATCTCAAATGGTCCTATATATCTTGGGTTCAACTTCTTGGTTTTGAATGCTCTTCCAATCCCAGTTGTTGGTGTAACCCTAAGGAATACGTGCTCCCCCACTTTAAACTTTAATGGTTTCCTCCTCTGGTCAGCATAACTTTTCTGTCGAATCTAAGCAGTCCAAATCCTTTTTCGTATCTTCTTAACCTTTTCAGTAGTCTCCGCTATCAACTCAGAACCCAAAATGTTTGCTTCACCGGATTTATACTAACAGAGTGGAGATTGGCACTTCTGTCCATACAAGGTCTCATACGGAGCCATCTCAATGCTCGCATGAAAGTTGTTGTTGTACGCAAACTCCACTAATGGCATGTATTGATCCTAACTTCCAGATTGATCTGAACACATGCTCTCAGCATATCTTCCAACGTCTGAATGGTCCTTTCCGACTATCCATCTGTTTGCGGATGATATGCGGTACTGAGACATAGCCTCGTACCAAAAACTCTTTGGAAAGCTCCCCAAAACCTTAAAGTGAATCGGGGATCACGGTCCGATACTATGCTCGACGGCACACTATGCAACCTTACTTTCTCCTTTATATACAACCTCACTAACTCTTCCATAGAACAGTTCACTCGGATAGGCAAAAAATGAGCGGATTTTGGTTAAGCGACCCACGATCACCCAAACCGCATCAAATTTTGACCTAGTCCTCGGTAAACCGGTCACAAAATCCATTGAGATTCCTTCCCACTTCCATTGAGGAATTCCAAGAGACTGTAGCATCCCCGACGATTTTTGATGCTCTACCTTCACCTTCTGACACGTCAAACACTTGGATACCGTTGAAGCTACACCACCTTTTATCCCAGGCCACCAAAACATCTTCTTTAAGTCTTAAAACATCTTCGTGCTTCCTGGATGAAAAGAAAACCCACTGATGTGAGCCTCCGACAAAAGTCTTGCCTCAAATTCCAGACATCCGGTATGCAAATTCTCCCCTTGTATCTCCACAACCCTTCATCATCCTTGGTGTAATCTCCAAGCCTCTTTTCACCAACTGGTTGGAATAATTGCTGAAGCTTCTGCTCATCTTACTGAGCCTTATGAATCTCTATCTTAAACGTACTTGAAATTTACAACTAATTCAAACAAGCTCCTCCGGTGACTCCACCATTATCCAATGTAAGATCCATAAACTTATCCACTAACTCCTCCTCCTTTATCCTCATCCAAGCAATTGTCAAGGACCTTCGACTCAATGCGTCCACTACCACGTTCCGGTGTTGCATCAACGCGCAACCCAAATCCTTCAGAGAAGCATCACAGTACATTTCGAATGGTTCATGCGGTTTCGGCAAGATTAAAACTGGTGCTGAAGTTAACTTCTGCTTCAAAGTCTGAAAACTCTCTCGCCTTCCACTGCGTCACTCTGATTATTGTTGTTAAGAATCCGAAGATTTTTCCTAAAACCAAGTACCGATTTGTAGTATTTTTCAAAACCTTTAAAACAAGTTCAATCTAAATGAGTCCATTGTTAAAACCTTATTAAAAGAGTCAAAAACATTTTATTTGTAAATCAATCATCTTAAAGCATAATTTTCCTAAATTTATTGAAACCCTTAAATCAAAACCTTTCCATTTGAATCCTGTTTTAGATAAGTTAAATTTTGCAGACCAAAATCGCAAGTTAACAAAATCTTAGGACTCACCTTCCTTTTTAAATCGTATCATTTGATCAAAGTTCCAATCCTAGTTTCAAAACCGAATTATTTAACCAAAGCTCCAAACCAGATTTGAAAATCATTTTAAACCTTAAAACCGCAAAAATCATAGTTAATAACCGCAAGGCGTCAATCGGTATTTCCGTTGCCACTAGTGCTAAATCACACCCATCATCCTTACAGGGAGCCGACGAGATTTCTAGTGATGCCCGATACCTATTCTGGCACGTCCACTTGATTTATCGTCATTAAGAATCTAAGTCACTCAGCTACATGCATCCAAACCTCCTTCTCAGTTGGTCCCTTTAACAAAAATCTAAGCTCTTACAATCCTAACGATGATTTCCCAAAAGGATTGAACTAAACTACCCCAGATCTAGGAAATATAGAATACTTCAAAGCATACGCTTACCTCTCGTCAGAGACTCCGACACTGTCACACCACGTGCACGCAAGGTAAGCACACAGCCTGACTGTTGATTCTGACCCTCATCTCAGTTCCTCCTGCGGCGTCAATACTTAGATATATGTCCACGTTTCCCACAAGCATAGCATCGACCATTTCCCTTCGCCTGGTGAAACTGGGCTTTGTTGTCCCTTCTGAGGTTCTCTTGACCTTGCAGATGCTGAGGAGTATGTCCATCTTTTTTGAAGTTCTGTCCCCATGGTCTGAGGTAATTATCGCGTTTCCTACTAGAGTTTCCTTCATGAGTGTCCCTTGACGAGGCTACCGTCCTTGCATATTCTTTGACAACCCTCGCCTTGTCCACCAATTCAGATAATCTCCTAATTATCCAATGGAGCCACAATACGCCTGATATCTTCCCTCAGCCCCACTTCGTATTTGACGCATTTCCATCCCTCATAAGATTTAGGAGTACCCTGACTTATCCTTGAGAACCTACAGAGTTCCTCGAACTTGCTGGTGTATTCTGCTATAGTCATGGACCCTTACTTCAGTTGTAAGAACTCCAACTCTCTGGCATCCTTTATTGACTCAAGAAAATACTTCTTGTAGAAAGCTTCCTCGAATAACGCCCAGGTAATGTTCACGTTCTGTTGGTGTAGTAGGCGGCATTCTCCTCACCACCATTGCTGAGCTTCTCCCACTAGTTGATAAGCCGCATGCTCCACGAACTGGTCATACGGTACATGTTAAGTTAGCAATGCACGCTCCGCCGCTTGAAACCAGTTGTTTGCTTCAGTATGGTTTGTTGAACCAGTGAAAACCGGCGGGTCGGCTTTTTGAGAAGCAGCTAGAGTTCTCGGAACACCTCTCAAGTTGTCCTCAGTACCCTCCCCATGTTCGTTTCCACGTTCGGCCAGTCGGGCTAACCTCTGCACAACTTGTAGAGTTGCAGCAGCATTCACTTCCATGGTGTTTGCCAGATTCGTCATCGCCGCCATGAACTCGGTATGGTTATTAGTTGGTTGCTCATTCCTACTTTATCGTGTACATGCTCGACCTCGTACGCGAGTGGCCATTTGGTTTCCTGTCTACACCAAACAGTCGATATCAAGGTGATCAGTCTCAATATCAAAAGCCTAGTGTTTCAATTATCCCCAAACAGGCACTCACAAACAAGCATGCTATGAAATATCAAGTAGATAACCTAAATAGCATGAAAGAAAAATGACCCAGAGTATGCAATGAAGCACAATCGGTCTATCCCTCAGTTTCACGAGGATGAACCGCTCTGATACCACTAAATGTAACACTCTAATTAGCCTAAGCTTTACCTCGCATCGTAAAGCAAAGGTTAATCAGAGATTACGATAGTTCTAAGTTCATACATATAATATATATAGAAAGAATAGTATAATCTAGAAGTTCGATGAAGAATATAGCTCAAAGACAGGATTTGAAAAGCACAAAACGTACTAACAAAGCTTCTAACTTAAGACACAAGAAATAATTACAATATAACAAATATCATAGTATAATATCATAAGAGTCTAGCTACGGCTCGCAGAGTTTAAGCCGGCTAGCCATATACAGTTATACAGAAACCAGACAGTAAAAATAGCTTATACAAGTTTTTTTCTCTCAAATACAAGCCTCTAGGCAAAACAAAATACAAAAGAGAGAGTCATATACAAAATAAATCAAAAGACTCAAAAAAAGTATCCGGTTCTCCGCTTCTGTCACCAATCAGACAACTCACCGAGGTGGGTTGCGACCTGCATCTGAAAAACACAATAGAGATATGGTATGAGAACCGGAGGTTCTCAGTATGGTAACAGTTCCCAGTGATGTAGGATATAAGACCCCGGGACGCCATAGGCAATCCTAAGCTCCATATCCATCACAAGATTCAATCTTAAGGCATACTAAAACAGATAAGCATAATTATGTAAACCTTAACATAAATAAACCAGGTAATCTATCTTAGGGGATTTCTATTCTAACCAAACACCGCTGTCCCACAGCCTTTGTCAACCGATCCTTCATGTGATCCCATCGCCACCGCCTTCCGAACATCCTCAGTCCCAGCAGAATTCACAATTATATACAAGACAAGTAAATCACAAGTAGAAGCATATATGGCAAGTAATTCAAATAGCAAATAAGCATGTTATACAAATAGGCAAGCCAATTCAAGTAGTCAAAGCATACAAACAGATAGAAAATACATATGATGAATGCCTGCCCTACTGGCTGTGATATCACATTGTCGGTTCAACTGCCAACACGACACATCTCCATGGAGCGTCGCCCTTCGGAATTCTCATATGGGAACCCCCGAGATATAGTGCTCAAATCATTGTCCAGGTACCGGCGCCTGCATGCTCTATGGATCCGAAGGGATGCGAGCGGGATACTCTTGCCACCGACCTCGCATCTAAGCGCAAGCAGGACGAACTACCGTCCTTACGCCGCTGCCGCTACCTCGACAGGTGGGATCCAACCGCAGCCCCTGTCGGACGCATAGCGTCTCATATTCTCAATATCAAAATGATACATCAGTGGTTTTTAGAAAATAATTTTAGTACATCAATGATTCCTCATCACCCTTTCGAGTCCTCGACTCATCCCAACCATTGTAAATTCACATTTCCATTTCGAACTCATCAGTTCCCCAATTCTCATCTCATACATCAACCGTTCGTCACATACCATCAAACCATCCCAGTACACCTGAAACCAAGACCTCCATCTTCTAAGTTTTCCAAATAATATCATCCAAATCCATTAATTTCTTTCCCATGTTTTAAATGTCCAAAACTAAGCCCAAGAGTCTTAAAATGATGTTATAGAAGCTTACAACCTTGTTGGGAAGGTAGAATAGTTGAAAACAAAGTAAAATTTAAGAAACTGGACGTGTGCGGCCGCATAGGAGTGTGCGTGCGCACGCCCAAGAGATTTTAAAAGTGTGCGTGTGCACAGATACTGAAATCCATAAGATATGTTCACTCGCACAGGGTGTGTGCATCTGCACAGGTCGCAATTCTCTATTGATGTGTGCGCGCACCAGTTGTGCTAGCGCTGCAACCAGTAGGCACTTCCCTGCCTGTGCGTGCGCACAGGTGTGTGCGTCCATACAGAGTTAGATTTTCGCAGGGTTGTATGCGCGCACAAGGCTGTGCGTGCGCACACATCAGAAATCATAAAATTCTGCAACTTTGCAGAATTTCAGATTTTTAACACCAACTTTGAATGATCATAACTTCCTCTACAAAAACCCAAATTTTACAAACTTTATATCAAATTGAAGGGATTTCAATAAGCTTTCATTTCAAATAAATTCCAATCAGTTTTGAAAATTGAGGCAAAAGTTATTATCGAACAAAGTTCACCAAAAATCAATTTTTACCCACGTTCATAATTCCTACAATTTCTTACCATACACATTCCAAACCATACCAACCCATTCAAACTCCATTTTTCATCAAAATTAGCCCTCTATGTCATACTAAACCAAACTTACCACATCTTCCTTTACCTTTACTCATCCTCATTCTCAACATCAATATATCACATATATCAAACCTCAGTAACATTTTTCCAACTATATTTCTAATTCATCAACATCAATATAACATACACCACCCAATTCACTTCTCAATTTCACAATTCATTCACCTTCATCATATCACTATCAATCATCATAATCAAAACCAACAATCATCAATTCATCATACATTGTCACATATCATCATTTAACAACTCAAAAACCATTTAAATTCAAACCTATCTTATGGGTCACTAGCTTAAGTGTCCATGAATATTATATACTACATAGAGAAAATCGAAACCATACCTTGGTCGATCCCCAATATGCAACAAAACCCCAAGTTAAGCCCAAGATAAGCTTTCAATCACAATCTAAGCCACCAAAAATCTCCCACAAGCGTCAACAATCCTCAACAAGCTCCAAACTCACCAAAAATCAACCTAGGGCTCATTATAATTAAAATTTCACAAGAGTTTCAATGCTTCATACCTTGCCCAACAGTTTTGGAAGCCAAAACCAACATCAATCAAAGGCTAGAGTGTACCTAAACACCCAAAAATCACAAAACTTCACTTAGCCAAAAACCCTAAAACTCGAAACTTTGAGGAGAAGAACTGAGAGGGATTCGAGCTTTTCTTACCAGTTTCTTGGGTGGGTTTTGTAGAGCTCTTCACAAGGAACGCGTAGCCACAAACGGTGCGACAATCGGAGCTCTATAGCTCAAGATATGAGCTTGAGAAGATGGAAGTGAATAGTGTTCATGGGGTTCTCTTCTCCTTCTCTTCTCTGCTGGTGGTGTGTGTTAGTGAGTGTGTTGTGGCTGATGGGTTCACTTAATGAACCCTTTTATATGTTGGGCTTGGGCCCGATCCAACCCATTAGCGTTTTTAGCCCGTTTGTCCCAACTTCAGGCCAAACCTTTAAAATTAATGCCCGGTTTTCAACTTCTAATATTTTTCTGAGGTTTTTGACGGTTTTTGCTTTTCCTCATGCAGTTGATGAGCGGATATTTTATATGCTTTTTGGGGTTAATTTCATGTAGTTTTTAGTATATTTTAGTTAGTTTTTAGTATATTTTTATTAGTTTCTAGGAAAAATTCATATTTATGGACTTTACTATGAGTTTGTGTATTTTTCTGTAATTTCAGGTATTTTCTGGCTGAAATTGAGGGAGCTGAGCAAAAATCTGATTCAGGCTGAAAAAGGACTGCTGACGCTATTGGATTTTGACCTCCCTGCACTCGGAATGGATTTTTTGGAGCTACAGGAGTCCAATTCGCGCGATCTCAATTGTGTTGGAAAGTAGACATCCAGGGCTTTCCAGAAATTTATAATAGTCCATACTTTGCTCAAAGATAGACGATGTAAACTGGCATTCAACGCCAGTTCCATGTTGCATTCTGGCGTTAAACGCCAGAAACAGGTTACAAGTTGGAGTTAAACACCAGAAACAGGTCACAACCTGGCATTTAACTCTAGAAACAGCCTAGGCACGTGTAAAGCTCAAGTCTCAGCTCCAGCACATACCAAGTGGGCCCCAGAAGTGGATTTCTGCACTATCTATCATAGTTTACTTATTTTCTGTAAACCTAGGTTACTAGTTTAGTATTTAAACAACTTTTAGAGATTTATTTTGTATCTCATGACATTTTTAGATCTAAACTTTGTACTCTTTGACGGCATGAGTCTCTAAACTACATTGTTGGGGGTGAGGAGCTCTGCTGTGTCTCGATGAATTAATGCAGTTATTTCTGTTTTCTATTCAAACACGCTTGTTTCTATCTAAGATGTTCATTCGCACTTCAATATGATGGATGTGATGATCCGTGACACTCATCACCATTCTCAACCTATGAACGCGTGCCTGACAACCATCTCCGTTCTACCTTCGATTGAATGAGTATCTCTTGGATTCCTTAATCAGAATCTTCGTGGTATAAGCTATAATCCATTGGCAGCATTCTTGAGAATCCGAAAAGTCTAAACCTTGTCTGTGGTATTCCTTGTAGGATTCAAGGATTGAATGACTGTGACGAGCTTCAAACTCACAAGGGTTGGGCGTAGTGACAGGCGCAAAAGGATTAATGGATCTTATTCCAACATGAGTGAGAACCGACAGATGATTAGCCGTGCGGTGACAGCGCACCTGGACCATTTTCACTGAGAGGACGGATGGTAGCCATTGACAACGGTGATCCACCAACATACAGCTTGCCATAGGAGTAAACTTGCATGCGTGAAGAAGATGACAGTAGGAAAGCAGAGATTCAGAAGATAAAGCATCTACAAAACTCTAACATATTCTCCATTACTGCATAACAAGTATTTATTTCATCTCTTTTATTCTTCGCAATTCAAACTGATAATTATAATTGATATCCTGACTAAGAGTTACAAGATAACCATAGATTGCTTCAAGCCAACAATCTCCGTGGGATTCGACCCTTACTCACGTAAGGTATTACTTGGACGACCCAGTGCACTTGCTGGTTAGTGGTACGAGTTGTGAAAAGTGTGATTCACATTTCGTGCACCAAGTTTTTGGCGCCGTTGCCGGGGATTGTTCGAGTTTGGACAACTGACGGTTTATTTTGCTGCTTAGATTAGGAAAAATTTTTCTTTTTGGTTTAGAGTCTTCTATTATTTTTTTGGTTGAAATTTCTTTTTTTAAATCCTTATTTTTTCTTTTTAAATTTTTCAAAAATTTTATAAACTAATAATTGAGTTTTTCTGCTTGAGTTTAGTTTCATATTTTAAGCTTGGTGTCAATTGCATTTTTTCTTATTTTATTTTATTTTATTTTATTTTCTTTTAAGTTTTCGAATTTGTGTTCATTGTTCTTTCTTAATTTTCAAGTTATTATTGTTTATTTTCCTTGTTTGATCTTTGGTTTGTCTTGTTTTGTGTCTTTTCTTGTTTTTCTTGTGCTTTTTCGAATTTTTAGTTTCAAAAAAAAATTTTATTTATTA
This sequence comes from Arachis ipaensis, assembly GCF_059453495.1. Classification (NCBI taxonomy): domain Eukaryota; kingdom Viridiplantae; phylum Streptophyta; class Magnoliopsida; order Fabales; family Fabaceae; genus Arachis; species Arachis ipaensis. The sequence goes on along the minus strand of NC_142435.1, from coordinate 112,276,840 downwards.
AATACCTTGTTAAAACACGTTAAATTTATAGCTCAATTGGCTAGAGCGTTGTGCTTATGTTCTTGGTAATTGGCTATTTTTTTTAGAAAACTTTTTCAAAAGTAATTTTTCTTTAAATAAATCTTGTGCCAAACTTTAAGTTTGGTGTTCTCCTGTTAACTTTTCTTTAGTTTTCAAAAATTTTATTTTGGTTTTCTAAAAATTTCAAGTTTGGTGTCCTTTCTTCATGTTCTTGTTGTTCTTGTGAGTCTTCAGAGTGTTCTTGAGTCTTCCTTATGTTTTGATCTTAAAATTTTTAAGTTTAGTGTTCCTTAGTGTTTTCCCTCCAAAATTTTTGAAAATAAGGAGCATTAGATCTAAAAACTTTAAGTCCTTGTCATTTTATTGTTTTTCTCTTTCCTCATTAAATTCAAAAATATCTTTTCTCTTTATTTTAAATTTAATTTTCAAAAATTACTTTTAAAAATTCAGATTTTTATTTTAAAATCAAATCCTTTCAAAAATTCAAAATCTTTTTCAAAAATCATATACAGAGTTTTTCAAATCTTCTCAATTAAGCAATTATTCTCATTTTCAAATTTATTTTTTCCTTGGTTTTCGAGAATTACATTTTAAATTTCTAATTATTTTATTCTATTTTATCTTATTACTTTTATTTATCTTAATAATTTGATTTGTTCTACTTCAATAAAATAAAAACAAAAATATATCTTCTTTACAATTCATATCAATTCCATTTTATCCATCATGGATCTAAGTGGAAATGAACAGTCCAGAAGGACTCTGGGATCATATGCTAATCCCACTACTGCTGCATATGGGAGTAGTATCTGTATACCCTCCATCAAAGCAGGCAGTTTTGAGCTAAATCCTCAGCTCATTGTCATGGTGCAACAAAACTGCTAGTATTCCGGTCTTCCACAGGAAGAACCTACAGAGTTTCTGGCACAATTCTTGCAAATTGCTGACACAGTACGTGACAAGGAGGTAGATCAGGATGTATACAGGCTGTTACTGTTTTCGTTTGCTGTAAAAGATCAAGGCAAAAGGTGGTTAAATAACCAACCCACAGCAAGCATAAGGACATAGAAACAGTTATCAGACAAATTTCTGAATCAATATTTCCCTCCAAAAAGAATGACACAGCTAATGCTGGATATCCAAGGCTTTAAACAAGAGGATGATGAATCCCTTTATAATGCCTGGGAGAGGTACAGAGGGATGCTAAGGAAATGCCCCTCTAAAATATTTTCAGAATGGGTGCAATTAGACATCTTCTACTATGGGCTTACAGAAGGAGCTCAGGTGTCCTTAGACCACTCAGCTGGTGGATCTATGCACATGAGGAAAACTATTGAAGAGGCTCAAGAGCTTATTGATATAGTTGCCAGAAATCAGCATCTGTACATAAGCAGTGAGTCCTCCATAAAAGAAGAAGCCAAAGCAGTGTCTACTGAACTTGGTCCTCCAGAACAAGTTGCTGAACTCAATCAACAATTGTGTTTTCTAACAAAACAGCTAGCAGAATTCAAGGAGATGCTACAAGACACTAAAAATTCTAATAAAAATATGGAGGCACAATTGAATCAGACAAAACAGCAATTATCAAAGTAGATAACAGAGGAGTGCCAGGCAGTTCAATTAAGAAGTGGGAAAACATTAAATACCTCACTTCAGAGCAGCAGAAAGCCAAAAAAAGAACAACTGACAGAGGATGAGCAAAATATCATCCAAAATCCCTCTGAGGACAGTAAGAGCCCAGAGAGGAACAATTCTGGCATTCAAATGCCAGAAACAGGCAAGGAGCTGGCGTTAAACGCCCAATGGAAGCTCAGTTCTGGCGTTCAAACACCAAAAACAGGTAAGAAGCTGGCGTCCAATGCCAATCAAGCTTCTAACCCTGGCATCCAAATGCCATTGAGGGATCAGACACACACAAGTGCTTATAGCAACCCCTCTAAAAAGGCTTCTCCAACCATCTCTGTAGGAAATAAACCTGCAGCAACTAAGGTTGAGGAATACAAAGCCAAGATACCTTATCCTCAAAAACTCTGCCAAGAGGAGCAGGATAAGCAATTTACTTGCTTTGCAGACTACCTCAGGACTCTTGAAATAAAGATTCCATTTGCAGAGGCACTTGAGCAAATACCCTATTATGCCAAGTTCATGAAAGAGATCTTGAGTCATAAGAAGTATTGGAGAGAAACTGAAAGAGTTCTCCTCACTGAGGAATGCAGTGCAGTCATTCTAAAAAGCTTCCTAGAAAAGCTTAAAGATCCCGGGAGCTTTATGATACCATGCATAATGGAGGGTGATTGCACCAAGACAGCTTTATGTGATCTTGGGGCAAGCATCAACCTAATACCTGCATCCACTATCAGAAAGCTTGGTTTAACTGAAGAAGTCAAACCAACCCGGATATGTCTCCAACTTGCTGATGGCTCCATTAAATACCCATCAGGCGTGATTGAAGACATGATCGTCAGGGTTGGGCCATTCGCCTTTCCCACTGACTTTGTAGTGCTGGAAATGGAGGAGCACAAGAGTGCTACTCTCATTCTAGGAAGACCTTTCCTAGCAACTGGACAAACTCTTATTGATGTCCAAAAGGGGGAAGTAACCCTGAGAGTCAATGAGGATGAGTTTAAGTTGAATGCTGTCAAAGCCATGCAGCATCCAGACACACCAAAAGACTGCATGAAAGTTGATCTCATTGACTCTTTAGTAGAGGAGATCAACATGGATGAGAGTCTCGAATCAGAGCTGGAAGACATCTTTAAAGATGTTCAGCCTGATCTGGAGGATTCAGAGGAATTGAAAGAGCCTCTGAAACTTCCTCAGGAAGAGGAAAAACCTCCTAAACTCGAGCTCAAACCATTACCACCATCCCTGAAATATGCATTCCTGGGAGAAGGTGACACTTTTCCAGTGATCATAAGCTCTGCTTTAAATCCACAGGAAGAGAAAGCACTAATTCAAGTGCTAAGGACACAAAAGACAACTCTTGGGTGGTCCATAAGTGACCTTAAGGGCATAAGCCCAGCTAGATGCATGCACAAGATCCTATTGGAGGATGATGCTGAGCCAGTGGTTTAACCACAGAGGCGGCTAAATCCAGCCATGAAGGAAGTGGTGCAGAAAGAGGTCACCAAGTTACTGGAGGCTGGGATTATTTATCCTATTTCTGATAGCCCCTGGGTGAGCCCTGTCTAAGTTGTCCCCAAAAAGGGAGGCATGACAGTGGTTCATAATGAAAAAAATGAACTGGTTCCCACAAGAACAGTTACAGGATGGCGCATGTGTATTGACTACAAAAGGCTCAATACAGCCACCAGAAAGGATCATTTTTCTTTACCATTCATAGACCAGATGCTAGAAAGACTAGCAGGTCATGATTATTACTGTTTTTTGGATGGCTATTTAGGCTACAACCAAATTGCGGTAGATCTCCAGGATCAAGAAAAAACAGCATTCACATGCCCATCTGGAGTATTTGCCTACAGAAGGATGCCATTTGGGCTGTGTAATGCACCTGCAACCTTTCAGAGATGCATGTTCTCTATTTTCTCTGATATGGTGAAAAATTTTCTGAAAGTCTTCATGGATGACTTCTCAGTATATGGAGACTCATTTAGCTCCGGTCTTGATCACCTGACACTGGTTCTGAAAAGATGCCAAGAGACTAACCTGGTTTTAAACTGGGAAAAATGTCACTTTATGGTGACTGAAGAGATTGTCCTTGGGCACAAGATTTCGAACAAGGGAATAGAGGTGGATCAAGCTATGGTAGAGGTAATTGAAAAATTACCACCACCTGCTAATGTTAAGGAAATCAGAAGCTTTCTGGGGCATGCAGGATTCTATAGGAGGTTTATAAAGGATTTTTCAAAAATTACAAAACCTCTGAGCAATCTGCTAGCTGCTGACACGCCATTTGTGTTTGACACAGAGTGTCTGCAGGCGTTTGAAACTCTGAAAGCTAAGCTGGTCACAGCACCAGTTATTTCTGCACCAGACTGGACATTACCATTCGAACTAATGTGTGATGCTAGTGACCATGCCATTGGTGCAGTATTGGGGCAGAGGCATGACAAGCTTCTGCATGTTATTTATTATGCTAGCCGTGTTTTAAATGATGCCCAGAAAAATTACACAACCACAGAAAAAGAATTGCTTGCAGTGGTTTATGCCATTGACAAGTTTAGATCATACTTAGTAGGATCAAAAGTGATTGTGTACACTGACCATGCTGCTCTTAAATATCTACTTACAAAGCAGGATTCAAAACCCAGGCTCATAAGATTGGTGTTGCTTCTGCAAGAGTTTGATATAGAAATAAGAGACAGAAAAGGGATAGAAAACCAAGTGGCTGATCATCTGTCCCGGATAGAGCCAGTAGAAGGGGTGTCCTTTCCCTCTATTGAGATCTCTGAAACCTTTCCGGATGAGCATTTGTTCGCCATTCAGAAAACACCATGGTTTGCAGACATTGCAAACTATAAAGCTGCAAGGTTCATACCCAAGGAGTACAGCAAACAACAAAAGAAAAAATTAGTTACTGATGCAAAGTACTACTTGTGGGATGAACCCTATCTCTTTAAGAGATGTGCAGACGAAATAATCCGAAGGTGTGTGCCTAGAGAAGAAGCACAGAAGATCTTATGGAATTGCCATGGGTCACAATATGGAGGCCACTTCAGAGGTGAGCGAACAGCCACCAAGGTCCTCCAATGTGGCTTCTACTGGCCTACCCTTTATAGAGATTCCCGAGAGTTTGTACGTAACTGTGATAGTTGCCAGAGAGCTGGTAATCTGCCTCATGGTTACGCCATGCCTCAATAAAGAATCTTGGAGATTGAGTTATTTGATGTATGGGGTATTGACTTCATAGGGCCTTTCCCACCATCATACTCAAACACTTATATTCTGGTTGCAGTGGACTATGTATCCAAATAGATAGAGGCTGTTGCCACACCCACTAATGATACTAAGATAGTGCTGAAGTTCCTCCAGAAACATATCTTCAGTAGGTTTGGTGTCCCTAGAGTACTAATCAGTGATGGGGGCACCCACTTCTGCAACAAACAGCTTTACTCTGCCATGGTCTGGTATGGAATTAGCCACAAGGTGGCAACTCCATATCATCCACAGACAAATGGGCAAGCTGAAGTCTCTAATAGAGAACTAAAAAGAATCCTGGAACGGACAGTAAGTACCCGTAGAAAGGATTGGGCGAGAAGCTTGGATGATGCTCTGTGGGCTTACAGAACAGCATTCAAGACTCCTATAGGGACCTCTCCATACCAGCTTGTGTATGGTAAGGCCTGTCATCTGCCCGTGGAACTGGAGCATAAGGCCCACTGGGCAACCAGATTCTTAAACTTTGATGCCAGATTAGCTGGAGAAAAAAGATTACTCCAGTTAAATGAGCTAGAGGAATTCAGACTCACTGCTTTCGAAAATGCCAAGCTTTACAAAGAGAAAGCAAAAAGGTGGCATGACAAAAAGCTGTCATCTAGAGTCTTTGAACCAGGACAGAAGGTTCTGCTGTTTAACTCTAGGCTCCGGCTATTCCCTGGGAAACTGAAATCCCGGTGGAGGGGACCATATGTGATTACAAGTGTATCACCATATGGCTATGTGGAGCTTCAAGACACTGATTCTAATAAGAAGTTCATTGTTAATGGACAGAGAACCAAGCATTATCTTGAAGGCAATGTTGAGCAAGAGTACTCAAAGCTGAGGCTAGATTAAAAGCTCAGCAAGGTCCAGCTAAAGACAATAAAGAAGCGCTTGCTGGGAGGCAACCCAGCCATTAGCAAAACGTTTTCTTATTAATTTCTTTTTATTTTATTTTATATACTTTTTTATACAGGTTTAAATAAAAATAATCTTTAAGGTAAAGAATCAATTGCATAAGTTCACAGGGTTGCAGAAGGATTCAGAATACAAAACAGCAAAAAGAAGCTCACTGGTGCGAAAAAGTCAGTAAGAGCTATTTTGGGCATTAAATGCCCAAAAGGAGCATCTACTAGGCGTTTAACGCCAGTAGAGATAGCCATCTGGGCGTTAAATGCCAGAAAGAAAGCAGCTTCTGGGCATTTAACACCAAATTTACAGCATCCTGTGCGTTCAGAAAAACGCCCAGTGACAAAGGAGTTTCTGGCGTTTAACGCCAGCTAGAAGCAACAGATGAGCGTTAAATGCCCAGACCAAGCACCAATTGGGCATTAAACGCCCAAAACATGCAGCAGTTGGGCGTTTAACGCCAGGATTGTGGGGAGTAGGTAATTTCGTTTTCACTTCAAATTTTTTTCCATTTTTCATGTTTCAACTCATGATTTCTTGCATAAACGTATTACAAATCCTAATTTTTCAAATCCTTTTTCAAAAGATATCAAATGTATCTTAATTCATAAACCCTTTTTCTTTAATCCTTTTCAAATTCTTTTCAAATCCTTTTCAAAACAAATCTATCTCTTTTCCCTCTAAAATCTTTTTAACTCATCAATATCTTTTTCAAATCTTCACAATATCTTTTTCAAAACCAAGCTATCTTTTTTTAAATATCTTTCATATTATTCATATCTTTTAAAATTTTAAAGTGCATCTTTTTCCTATCATACTTATCTTTTACAAATCATATCTTCTATCATATCTTCTTCAAAATTTTTGAAACCCACCCCCCTTCCCTTTAAATTCTAGTTCGGCCTCCCCCTCACCTTCACCATTCGGACTTGGCTCTCCTCATACCCCTCTTCTTTCCTTTCTTTTGCTTGAGGACAAGCAAACTTCTAAGTTTGGTGTGTTTATCCGTGATCACTAAGCCAATACCTACTAAGATCATGGCTCCTAAGGGAAAACAAACCAACTCAAGAGGCAAGAAAGAGAATATTCCAAAACCACTTTGGAATCAAGGGAAGTTCTTAACCAAAGAACATTCAGACCATTACTACAAAACAATGGGTCTAAGGTCAGTGATCTCGGAAGTTAAATTCAATCTAAAAGAAGACGAATATCCGGAGATCCAAGAGCAAATTCGAAACAGGAGCTGGGAAGTCCTAGCTAATTCTGAAAGAAAGGTGGGAAGAAACATGGTTCAGGAATTCTACGTAAATCTGTGGCAGACGGACAGGCAGAGAATAGCTGGAACCGCATTCTATGACTATAGAACTCTGGTCAGAGGGAAGATTGTTCACACCCACCCTGACAAAATAAGGGAGATCTTCAAGCTGCCTCAACTGCAAGATGACCCAGATTCCTTTAATAGGAGAATGATGAGATCAAACCTGAGCTTGGACAAAATCCTAGAGGACATATGCCTCCCTGGAGCCAAATGGACAACCAACACAAAAGGTGCCCTAAACCAACTCAAAAAAGATCTCAAACCAGTCGCCAGAGGCTGGCTGGACTTCATTGGGCGCTCTATACTGCCCACTAGCAACTGCTCTAAGGTCACCATCAGAAGAGCAGTAATGATTCATTGCATTATGCTGGAAAAAAAAGTGGAAGTTCATCAGCTGATTGCTTGTGAGCTCTACAAAATTGTAAACAAGAACTCCAAAGATGACAGATTGGCTTATCCAAGCTTGGTCTCTCTATTATGTAAAGATGCTAGGGTAAAAATGGGAGTAGATGAGTATATCTCAGTCGAGCAACCAATCACCAAAAAGTCTATAGAAGGACAACAAGTGCAGGACGACCCCATCAAGAGGAGAGCACAGGAGTTCCTCCCGGAAATCCCTCAAATTGAATACTGGGAGCGCCTAGAAGCATCTGTCACCAAGTTACAAGAAGCTGTGGATCAACTGAAAGAAGAACAGCAAAATCAAAACAGCATGCTCTGCAAACTGCTTAGAGAACAAGAAGAGCAAGGGCGTGAACTGAAAGAATTGAAGCGCCAGAAGCTATCTTTTGAAGGGCCAAGCACTCCACAGACTAAAGAGGCATCCACCTCCCAAATTCAAGGTTCTTGAGTTCTAATCTTAGCCTTAACTCTGTGATAATTATTCTTATTAGCAATTTATCTTAGAAGTCATATATGAGTAGTAATAATTAGTATCTCTATTTTAATTTTATCTCCAATTAAGCTATAATTTATTTTTCTCATCATCATCAAACATGAATAAAATAGCATATTTTTAGAATAAGGAGGCAATATTTTTTTGAGTTTTTAATAAGGAAAATTCTCATTATTTATATGTGGTGGCAATGCTTTTTGTCTTCTGAATGAATGCCTGAACAGTGCATGTTTTTGATATTGAATTTTATGAATGTTAAAATTGTTGGCTCCTGAAAGAATGATGAACAAGAGAAATGTTATTGATAATCTGAAAAATCATAAAATTGATTCTTGAAGCAAGAAAAAGTAGTGAATACAAAATCTTGCGAAAAAAAAAAGAGAAAAGAGAGAGAAAAAGTAAGCAGAAAAAGCCAATAGCCCTTAAAACCAAAAGGCAAAGGTAATAAAAAGGATCCAAGGCTTTGAGCATCAGTGGATAGGAGAGCCTAAAGGAATAAAATCCTGGCCTAAGTGGCTAAACCAAGTTGTCCCTAACCATGTGCTTGTGGCGTGAAGGTGTCAAGTGAAAACTTGAGACTGAGCGGTTAAAGTCAAGATCCAAAGCAAAAACAGAGTGTGCTTAAGAACCTTGGACACCTCTAATTGGGGACTTTAGCAAAGCTGAGTCACAATCTGAAAAGGTTCACCCAATTATGTGTCTGTGGCATTTATGTATCCGGTGGTAATACTGGAAAACAAAGTGCTTAGGGCCACGGCCAAGACTCATAAAGTAGCTGTGTTTAAGAATCAACATACTAAACTAGGAGAATCAAAAATACTATCTGAATTCTGAGTTCCTATGGATGCCAATCATTCTGAATTTCAAAGGATAAAGTGAGATGCTAAAACTGTTCGGAAGCAAAAAGCTACTAGTCCCGCTCATCTAACTAGGATCTGAGCTTCACTTAAAACTCTGAGATATTATTGCTTCTTGATTTCTTTGTATTCTATTTTATTTGTCTAGTTGCTTGGGGACAAGCAACAGTTTAAGTTTGGTGTTGTGATGAGCGGATATTTTATACGCTTTTTGGGGTTAATTTCATGTAGTTTTTAGTATGTTTTAGTTAGTTTTTAGTATATTTTATTAGTTTCTAGGAAAAATTCATATTTCTGGACTTTACTATGAGTTTGTGTATTTTTCTGTAATTTCAAGTATTTTCTGGCTGAAATTGAGGGAGCTGAGCAAAAATCTGATTCAGGCTGAAAAAGGACTGCTGATGCTGTTGGATTCTGACCTCCCTGCACTCGGAATGGATTTTGTGGAGCTACAAGAGTCCAATTGGCGCACTCTCAAATGCGTTGGAAAGTAGACATCCAGGAATTTCCAGCAATATATAATAGTCCATACTTTTCTCAAGGATAGATGACTTAAACTGGCATTAAACGCCAGTTCCATGTTGCATTCTGGCGTTAAACGCCAGAAACAGGTTACAAGTTGGAGTTAAACGCCAGAAACAGGTCACAACCTGGCGTTTAACTCTAGAAATAGCCTAGGCACGTGTAAAGCTCAAGTCTCAGCCCCAGCACACACCAAGTGGGCCCCAGAAGTGAATTTCTGCACTATCTATCATAGTTTACTTATTTTCTGTAAACCTAGGTTACTAGTTTAGTATTTAAACAACTTTCAGAGATTTATTTTGTATCTCATGACATTTTTAGATCTGAACTTTGTACTCTTTGACGGCATGAGTCTCTAAACTCTATTGTTGGGGTTGAGGAGCTCTGCTGTGTCTCGATGAATTAATGCAGTTATTTCTGTTTTCTATTCAAACACGCTTGTTTCTATCTAAGATGTTCATTCGCACTTCAATATGATGGATGTGATGATCCGTGACACTCATCACCATTCTCAACCTATGAACGCATGCCTGACAACCACCTCCATTCTACCTTCGATTGAATGAGTATCTCTTGGATTCCTTAATCAGAATCTTCGTGGTATAAGCTAGAATCCATTGGCAGCATTCTTGAGAATCCGGAAAGTTTAAACCTTGTCTGTGGTATTCCGAGTAGGATTCAGGGATTGAATGACTGTGACGAGCTTCAAACTCACAAGGGTTGGGCGTAGTGACAGACGCAAAAGGATCAATGATCCTATTCCAACATGAGTGAGAACCGACAGATGATTAGCCGTGTGGTGACAGCACACCTGGACCATTTTCACTGAGAGGACGGATGGTAGCCATTGACAAAGGTGATCCACCAACATACAGCTTGCCATAGGAGGAAAATTGCGTGCGTGAAGAAGATGACAGTAGGAAAGCAGAGATTCAGAAGATAAAGCATCTCCAAAACTCCAACATATTCTCCATTACTGCATAACAAGTATTTATTTCATGCTCTTTTATTCTTCGCAATTCAAACTGATAATTATAATTGATATCCTAACTAAGAGTTACAAGATAACCATAGATTGCTTCAAGCCAACAATCTCTGTGGGATTCAACCCTTACTCACGTAAGGTGATGAGCGGATAATTTATTCGCTTTTTGGCATTGTTTTTACATAGTTTTCAGTATAATTTAGTTAGTTTTTAATATATTTTTATTAGTTTTTAAATAAAATTCACATTTCTAGACTTTACTATGAGTTTGTGTGTTTTTCTATGATTTCAGGTATTTTCTAGCTGAAATTGAGCAAAAATCAGATTCAGAGGTTGAAGAAGGACTGCAGATGCTGTTAGATTCTGACCTCCCTGCACTCAAAGTGGATTTTATGGAGCTACAAAACTCCAAATGGTACGCTCTCAATTGCGTTGGAAAGTAGACATCCAGGGCTTTCGAGCAATATATAATAGTCCATACTTTGCCCGAGTTTAGATGACGTAAACTGGCGTTCAACGCCAGTTCCATGCTGCATTCTGGAGTCAAACACCAGAAACAGGTTGCAAAGTGGAGTTCAATGCCAGAAACAGGCTACAAACTGGCGTTCAACTCAAAGAATGACCTCTCCAAGTAAAAGTTTCATGCTTAGCCCAAGCACAAACCAAGTGGGCCCTGGAAGTGGATTTCTGCATCATTTACATATCTCTGTAAACCCTAGTAACTAGTTTAGTATAAATAGGACTTTTTACTATTGTATTTACATCTTTAGTTTCATCTTTAGATCACGTTTGGGGGCTGGCCATTCGGCCATGCCTGGACCTTTATCACTTATGTATTTTCAACGGTAGAGTTTCTACACACCATAGATTAAGGTGTGGAGCTCTGCTGTTCCTCAAAGATTAATGCAAAGTACTACTGTTTTTCTATTCAATTCAACTTATTCCGCTTCTAAGATATTCATTCGCACTTCAATATGATGGATATGATGATCGTGACAGTCATCATCATTCTCAACTTATGAACGCGTGCCTGACAACCACTTCCGTTCTACCTTAGATTGAATGGATATCTCTTGGATATCTAATACAGGGGACCGAGTCCGAGTTATTAGTGTCTTCGTGGTATAAGTTAGAACCCATGGATGGCCATTCCTGAGATCCGGAAAGTCTAAACCTTGTCTGTGGTATTCCGAGTAGGATCTGGGAAGGGATGGCTGTGACGAGCTTCAAACTCGCGAGTGCTGGGCGTAGTGACAGACGCAAAAGGATCAATGGATCCTATTCCAGTATGATCGAGAACCGACAAATGAATAGCCATGCCGTGACAGAGCATCTTGGACCATTTTCACTGAGAGGACGGGAAGTAGCCATTGACAACGATGATGCCCAACATACAGCTTGCCATGGAAAGGAGTAGGAAGGATTGGATGAAGACAGCAGGAAAGCAGAGGTTCAGAGGGACGAAAGCATCTCTATACGCTTATCTGAAATTCTCACCAATGAATTACATAAGTATCTCTATCCTATTTTAATTATCTTTTAGTACACTATAATCTCTTAATACATTTGAATCCTCCTGACTGAGATTTACAAGGTGACCATAGCTTACTTCAAGCCGACAATCTCCGTGGGATCGACCCTTACTCACGTAAGGTTTATTACTTGGACGACCCAGTGCACTTGCTGGTTAGTTGTGCGAAGTTGTGACAAAGAGCTAATATTATGAACGTGCGTATTGAGTTTTTAGCGCCGTTACCAAGGAAAGAATGATCATGATTTCGCACACCAAGTTTTTGGCGCCGTTGCCGGGGATTGTTCGAGTTTGGACAACTGACGCTTCATCTTGTTGCTCAGATTAGGTAATTTTATTTTAATTTTAAGATTTTTATTTCTTATTTTCGAAAAATACAAAAAAAAAATTTTTCTTCTTTTTCGTTTTCCAAAATAATTTTCGAGAAAAATCTAAAAAATTTATAAAATCATAAAATCAAAAATATTTTTCTATTTCTTATTTGAGTCTAGAGTCAATTTTTAAGTTTGGTGTCTTTCATGTATTTGTTTTTCTCAAGAATTTTCAAAATTTCATCATATGTTCTTCATGATCTTCAAGTTGTTCCTGGCAAGTCTTCTTGTTTGATCCTCTTATTTTCTTGTTTTATGTCTTTTCTTGTTTTTCATATGCATTCTTGAATTCTTAGTGTCTAAAAATTAAAAATCTTTAAGTTTGGTGTCTTGCATGTTTTCTTTTCTTAAAAATTCTTCAAAAATAAAATCTTGATGTTCATCCTAATCTTCAAAGTGTTCTTGGTGTTCACTTGACATTCATAGTGTTCTTGCATGCATCATATGTTTTGATCCATAATCTTCATATTTTGAGTCTTTTTGTTGTTTTTCTCTTTCATCATTAAAAATTCAAAAATCAAAAAAATATCTTTCCCTTTTTCTTCTCATCAAATTCGAAAATTTGAATTGACTTTTTCAAAAATTTTTAAAATCCAGTTGTTTTTATGAGTCAAATCAAATTTTCAATTTAAAAATCTTATCTTTTTCAAAATATTTTTCAAAATCAAGTCTTTTTCAATTTCTTTTCATATTTTCGAATTCCTTTTTAAAATTTTTCAAAATATTTTTCATTTTTTCAAAAATATTCAAATTAATTTTCAAAATCTTTTTCTTATTTTATTTCTTAATTTTTGAAAATTTTATTAGCAGTTAATGTTTTGATTCAAAATTTTTCAAAGTTGTTACTTGCCTATTAAGAAAGGTTCAATCTTTAAAATTTAAAATCATATCTTTTAGTTTCTTGTTAGTCAAGTAATCAACTTTAAGTTTCAAAATCAAATCTTTTTTAATTTCCTCTCTAAATCTTTTTCAAATTAAATTTCAATCATATCTTTTTCTATTTCAATCACATCTTTTCAAAATCAATTTCAAAATCTTTTCTAACCACTTATCTTTTTAATTGATTTTCAATTCTTTTTTAATCAATCATATCTTTTTGTTTCAATCATATCTTTTTCAAAACTACCTAACTAACTCTCTCTCTCTAATTTTTGAAAATTCCTTCTCTCTTTTTCAAAATTCTTTCTTTTTATTAACTAATTGTTTTAATTTTTAATTTAATTCAATTTCAATTTTAATTTTCGAATTTTAAATTTAATTTTAAAATATTCTTATTTTATTTTGTTTAATTTTCAAATTCCTTTCTTATCTCTAATCTCCTTCTATTTATTTATTCATCTACTAACACTTCTCTTCCACCCAAAATTCGAACCCCATCTCCCTCTCTGAGTTCGAATTTTTCCTCTTCTCTTTCTTATATTCTTCTCTTCTTCTACTCACATAAAGGAACCTCTCTACTGTGACAAAGAGGATCCCTATTATTTTCTGTTCTCTTCTTTTTCATATGAGAAGGAACAAGGATAAGGACATTCTTGTTGAAGCTGATCCTGAACCTGAAAGGACTCTGAAGAGGAAGCTAAGGGAAGCGAAAGCACAACTCTCTGGAGAAAATCTGACAAAAATTTTCGAAAAAGAAGAAGATATGGCCGAAAATAATAACAACGCAAGGAGGATGCTTGGTGACTTCACTGCACCTAATTCCAATTTACATGGAAGAAGCATCTTAATCCCTGCCATTGGAGCAAACAATTTTGAGCTTAAACCTCAATTAGTTTCTCTGATACAATAGAACTTCAAGTTTCATGGACTTCCATCTGATGATCTTTTTCAGTTTTTAACTGAGTTCTTGCAGATCTGTGATACTGTTAAGACCAATGGGGTTGATCCTGAAGTCTACAGGCTCATGCTTTTCTCGTTTGCTGTAAGAGATAGAGCTAGAATATGGTTGGACTCTCAACCTAAAGATAGCCTGAACTCTTGGGATAAGCTGGTCACGACTTTCTTAGCCAAGTTCTTTCCTCCTCAAAAGCTTAGTAAGCTTAGAGTGGATGTTCAAACCTTTAGACAGAAAGAAGGTGAATCCCTTTATGAAGCTTGGGAGAGATATAAGCAACTGACCAAAAAGTGTCCTTCTGACATGCTTTCAGAATGGACCATCCTGGATATATTCTATGATGGTCTGTCTGAGCTATCAAAGATGTCACTGGACCATTCTGCAGGTGGATCCATTCACCTAAAGAAAATGCCTACAGAAGCTCAAGAACTCATTGACATGGTTGCAAATAACCAGTTCATGTACACTTCTGAAAGGAATCCTGTGAATAATGGGATGCCTATGAGGAAGGGAGTTCTTGAAATTGATACTCTGAATGCCATATTGGCTCAGAATAAAATATTAACTCAGCAAGTCAATATGATCTCTCAGAGTCTGAATGGAATGCATGCTGCATCCAATAGTTCTCAAGAGGCATCTTCTGAAGAAGAAGCTTATGATCTTGAGAACCTTGCAATAGCAGAGGTGAATTACATGGGTGAACCCTATGGAAACACCTATAATCCTTCATGGAGAAATCATCCAAATCTCTCATGGAAGGATCAACAAAAGCCTCAAGAAGGCTTTAGTAATGGTGGAAGGAATAGGTTTAGCAATAGCAAGCCTTTTCTATCATCCACTCAGCAACAGACAGAGAATTCTGAGCAGAATCCATCTAGCTTAGCAAATATAGTCTCTGATCTATCTAAGGCCACTATAAGTTTCATGAATGAAACAAGGTCCTCCATTAAAAATTTGGAGGCACAAGTAGGCCAGCTGAGTAAAAGAGTCACTGAAACTCCTCCTAGTACTCTCCCAAGCAAAACAGAAGAAAATCCAAAGAGAGAGTGCAAAGCCATAGATTTAATCACCATGGCCGAACCTACAAGGGAGGAGGAGGACGTGAATCCTAGTGAGGAAGACCTCTTGGGACGTCCAGATATCAATAAGGAGTTTCCCTCTAAGGAACCAAAGGACTATGAGGCTCATTTGGAGACCATAGAGCATCCATTAAACCTCCTTATGCCATTCATGAGCTCTGATGAATATTATTCTTCTGAAGAGAATGAAGATGTTACTAAAGAGCAAGTTGACAAGTACCTTGGTGCAATCATGAAGCTGAATGTCAAATTATTTGGTAATGAGACTTGGGAAGATGAACCTCCCTTACTCACCAATAAACTGAGTGATCTGGATCAACTGAGATTGCCTTAGAAGAAACAGATCCTGGAAAGTTCTTAATACCTTGTACCATAGGCACCATGACCTTTGAGAAGGCTCTATGTGACCTTGGATCAGGGATAAACCTTATGCCCCTCTCTGTAATAGAGAAACTGGGAATCTTTGAGGTGCAAGCTGCCAGAATCTCATTAGAGATGGCAGACAACTCAAGAAAACAGGCTTATGGACTAGTAGAGGACGTGTTAGTAAAGGTTGAAGACCTTTACATCCCTGCTGATTTCATAATCCTAGACACTGGGAAAGATGAGGATGAATCCATCATCCTTGGAAGACCCTTCCTAGCCACAGCAAGAGCTGTGATTGATGTGGACAGAGGAGAGTTGGTCCTTCAACTGAATGAGGACTACCTTGTGTTTAAAACTCAAGGATCTCCTTCTGTAACCATGGAGAGGAAGCATGAAAAGCTTCTCTCACTGCAGAATCAACCAAAGCCCCCACAGTCAAACTCTAAGTTTGGTGTTGGGAGGCCACAACCAAACTCTAAGTTTGGTGTTGAACCCCCATAACCAAACTCTAAGTTTGGTGTTGGGAGGTCCCAACCTTGCTCTGATTATCTGTGAGGCTCCATGAGAGCTCATTGTCAAGCTATTGACATTAAAGAAGCACTTGTTGGGAGGCAACCCAATGTTATTTAATCATTTTTATTTTATTTTCTCTTTGTTATTTCATGTTTTATTAGGTTGATGATCATGTGGAGTCACAAAAACTACTAAAAAATAGCAAACAGAATGAAAAACAGCATTGAAAACAGCACACCCTGGAAGAAGGGCTTACTGGCGTTTAAACGCCAGTAAGGAGCATCTGGCTAGCGTTTAATGCCAGAACAGAGCATGAAACTGGCGTTAAACGCCAGAAACAAGCAGCAGTCTGGCGTTTAAACGCCAAGATTGCACCCAGAGGAAAGCTGGCATTAAACGCCAGAAACAAGCATCTGACTGGCGTTTAACGCCAGAAACATGCACCATACTGGCGTTCAACGCCAGAAACATGCTATAGACTGGCGTTGAACGCCCAAAACAAGTAAGGAAGTGGCGTTTAACGCCAAAAACATGCTGCAGTCTGGCGTTAAATGCCAGGATTGCATATATAGGGCGTTTTACACGTTTAAAAGGTGCAGGGATGAGAAATCCTCAAACACCTCAGGATCTGTGGACCCCACAGGATCCCCACCCACTTTTTCTCTTATCTTCACACTTTTTCATAACACTCTTCCTCAATTAACCTCCACCAATCACCTCCATTACTCCTCCAAAACCATCATACAACCCACCTACACCCACCCACTTAAATTCAAACCATCACTCCTTCCTTTTCACACATCATAACCACCTAAACCCCCTTGACCGAACCATTCACATACCTCCATCTCTTCCATTTTCTTCTTCTTCTACTCACTTCTTTCTTCTTTTGCTCGGGGACGAGCAAACCTTCTAAGTTTGGTGTGGTAAAAGCATTGCTTTTTGTTTTTTCATAACCATCTAGGGCACCTAAGGCCAGAGACATTCTCATTGAAGAGGACAAGCCCATCACTAAGAAAAGGATGGAGCAAACAAGAGATCATGAGCATGAAGAAATTCCTCACCATGAAATCCCTGAGATGCCTTAGGGGATGCACTTTCCTCCACAGAATTATTGGGAGCAAATCAACACTTCCCTAGAAGAATTAAGTTCCAACATGGGACAACTAAGGGTGGAGCACCAAGAGCACTCCATCATCCTCCATGAAATTAGAGAAGATCAAAGAGCTATGAGGGAGGAGCAACAAAGACAAGAAAGAGACATAGAGGAGCTCAAAAGCACCATTGGTTCTTCAAGAAGAGGAAGACGCCACCCTCACTAAGGTGGACTCATTCCTTAATCTCCTTGTCTATTTATTTTCCTGTTTTTCGATTTTGGAGCTTTATGTTTTATTTATGTTTGTGTCTTTACTATATGATCACTAGTGTCTAAGTGTCTATGCCTTAAAGTTATGAATATGAATCCATCACCTCTCTTAAATGAAAACTGTTTTAATTACAAAAGAACAAGAAGTACATGGTTTCGAATTCATCCTTGAAACTAGTTTAATTATTTTGATGTGGTGACAATACTTTTTGTTTTCTGAATGAATGCTTGAACAGTGCATGTCTTTTGAAGTTGATGTTTAGTGAATGTTAAATATGTTGGCTCTTAAAGAATAAGGAAAAAGGAGAAATGTTATTTGATAATCTGAAAAATCATAAAAATGATTCTTGAAGCAAGAAAAAGCAGTGAATACAAAAGCTTGCAGAAAAAAAAAGAGAAAAAACAAAAAGAAAAAGCTAGCAGAAAAAGCCAAAAGCTCTTTAAACCAAAAGGCAAGAGCAAAAAGCCAATAGCCCTTAAAACCAAAAGGCAAGGGTAATAAAAAAAGGATCCAAGGCCTTGAGCATCAGTGGATAGGAGGGCCTAAAGGAATAAAATCCTGGCCTAAGCGGCTAAACCAAGCTGTCCCTAACCATGTGCTTGTGGCGTGAAGGTGTCAAGTGAAAACTTGAGACTGAGCAGTTAAAGTCAAGGTCCAAAGCAAAAACAGAGTGTGCTTAAGAACCCTGGACACCTCTAATTGGGGACTTTAGCAAAGCTAAGTCACAATCTGAAAAGGTTCACCCAGTTATGTATCTGTAGCATTTATATATCCGGTGGTAATACTGGAAAACAAAGTGCTTAGGGCCACGGCCAAGACTCATAAAGTAGCTGTGTTCAAGAATCAGTATACTGAACTAGGAGAATCAATAACACTATCTGAACTCTGAGTTCCTATAGATGCCAATCATTCTGAACCTCAATGGATAAAGTGAGATGCCAAAACTATTCAAGAGGCAAAAAGCTACAAGTCCCGCTCATCTGATTGGAGCTAAGTTTCATTGATATTTTGGAATTTATAGTATATTCTATTCTTTTTATCCTATTTGATTTTTAGTTGCTTGGGGACAAGCAACAATTTAAGTTTGGTATTGTGATGAGTGGATAATTTATACGCTTTTTGGCCTTGTTTTTACATAGTTTTCAGTATAATTTAGTTAGTTTTTAATATATTTTTATTAGTTTTTAAATAAAATTCATATTTCTGGACTTTACTATGAGTTTGTGTGCTTTTCTGTGATTTCAGGTATTTTCTGGCTGAAATTGAGGGACTTGAGCAAAAATCAGATTCAGAGGTTAAAGAAGGACCGTAGATGCTGTTGGATTCTGACCTCCCTACACTCAAAGCGGATTTTCTGGAGCTACAGAACTCCAAATGATGCGCTCTTAATTGCGTTGAAAAGTAGACATCCAGGACTTTCCAGCAATATATAATAGTCCATACTTTGTCCGAGTTTAGATGACGTAAACTGGCGTTCAACGCCAGTTCCATGCTGCACTGGAGTCAAACGCCAGAAACAGGTTGCAAAGGGAAGTTCAACGCCAGAAACAGGCTACAAACTGGCGTTCAACTCCAAGAATGACCTCTCCACGTAAAAGTTTCATGCTCAGCCCAAGCACACACCAAGTGGGCCCCGGAAGTGGATTTCTGCATCATTTACTTATCTCTGTAAACCCTAGTAACTAGTTTAGTATAAATAGGACTTTTTACTATTGTATTTACATCTTTAGTTTCATCTTTAGATCACGTTTGGGGGCTGGCCAATCGGTCATGCCTGCACCTTTATCACTTATGTATTTTCAACGGTAGAGTTTTTACACACCATAGATTAAGGTGTGGAGCCCTGCTGTTCCTCAAAGATTAATGTAAAGTACTACTGTTTTTCTATTCAATTCAACTTATTCCGCTTCTAAGATATTCATTCGCACTTCAATATGATGGATGTGATGATCATGACAGTCATCATCATTCTCAACTTATGAACGCGTGCCTGACAACCACTTCCGTTCTACCTTTGATTGAATGGATATCTCTTGGATATCTAATACAGGGGACCGAGTCTGAGTTATTAGTGTCTTCGTGGTATAAGTTAGAACCCATGGATGGCCATTCCTGAGATCCGGAAAGTCTAAACCTTGTCTGTGGTATTCCGAGTAGGATCTGGGAAGGGATGGCTGTGACGAGCTTCAAACTCGCGAGTGATGGGCGTAGTGACAGACGCAAAAGGATCAATGGATCCTATTCCAGTATGATTGAGAATCGACAAATGAATAGCCATGCCGTGACAGAGCATCTTGGACTATTTTCACTGAGAGGACGGGAAGTAGCCATTGACAACGGTGATGCCCAACATACAGCTTGCCATGGAAAGGAGTAGGAAGGATTGGATGAAGACAGCAGGAAAGCAGAGGTTCAGAGGGACGAAAGCATCTCTATACGCTTATTTGAAATTCTCGCCAATGAATTACATAAGTATCTCTATCCTATTTTAATTATCTTTTAGTACACTATAATCTCTTAATATATTTGAATCCGCCTGACTGAGATTTACAAGGTGACCATAGCTTACTTCAAGCCGACATTCTCCGTGGCATCGACCTTTACTCACGTAAGGTTTATTACTTGGACGACCCAGTGCACTTGCTGGTTAGTTGTGCGAAGTTGTGACAAAGAGCTAATATTATGAACGTGCGTATTAAGTTCTTAGCACCGTTACCAAGGAAAGAATGATCACGATTTCGCACACCATAAAGTATTACTTGGACGACCCAGTGCACTTGCTGGTTAGTGGTACGAGTTGTGAAAAGTGTGATTCACATTTCGTGCACCAGCGGTACCGGGCAGACTTGAACCAGTTCAACCAGTTCAATTGCCGGTTTACAATTTTTTGCAGAAAATATATTTTCTGACTCCGAAAGACCTACTGAGTCCAAAAATCATAATTAAATTCTCAAATTCTCATTCTAACTTTTTGGAATCTATTTCGGGCAATATAATCACTTACTTAACCGGTTTATTAGTTGTGGTTCTTACAGCAATCACCTTTATTCACTCGTAACATAGTGAGTACAATACTCTTAGTAAAACCTGAGGCGGTTGAGCGAATTGCGCTAAGTCCTGTCAACCATAGCATTGACACTTTTGAATTCATCCGCAATAATTTCATGAGCTTTGTAGATAACTTGCATCGGGTAACAATATATTTATGCATTTTAATTGACAATGGTCCTTTGCCTTTAGTTTAGTGTTATCTTAGACAAGTGGATAAACTCGACTTCTCATGTGCTTTGAACAATGTTGGTATCTCGTAACTTATTTGCTTGATTTGTACAGATATATGTTCTGATGTATAGGGAGCAACACTGGTACCTGATGATTGTGGATCTGGTATTCTATAGGCTTATTTACCTAGATTCTGCAAAGAAATCATCGGAACATGAGGCCAGGATTGCTCAGACAAAATATGTGGTGAGTACACACCGCATGACCTTTACCTACTCCTCATGCACTAATAAATGACTTCCACCTTAGTTGTAGGTCATATTTTGCTCTGCCTCTTTGTGATCCTCATTTACTTAGTTTCAATCATCAATTTAGTAAGCCAGTGTATAGGGAGCAAATACTCTGATTTGGAGTTATAGTTTCATAATAGTATATAGAACTAAGAACTTAATATGCAGTAGTGGGTAGGTGCTAAACCAAAGTTACTTACAAGGACAAATATATTAAGTATACAATTTCAAAATTATTGACATTGTATTTTAGAAAAGAAAGAGAAGCCTCTTGTACTAGCAATATTGAATTGATTTATAGTTTCACTTTTCATCCAAAAATTCAAAGGTAACAATCATAAAGCCAAAAACCATAAAAAAGAAAGTCCGACTAAATTGTCTACTGCTATGAATCTCTACTCTAGTTTTTAAGCTCCTGGGCAATTAGAACAGCCAAATAAAAGCCAGGTTCATCTACAAATTCAGCCAAATCAAAAGAATGAGCATCTGCAACAATTTGTAAACTTGTCCTATCAGGTAGGTCTGAAACTATAACTTTCGGATATTGCTTTTGTTGCTATTCTAACACTAGTCTCCCTTGCAGATGACTGATAATCACCCGTCCACCTACAGGTCAGATCCAAAATTACAGAAAGAATAAGAAGTATTTAGAGCTCTAACCTAAGTTTCAAAAGAGGAAACAATAATTAAGCTAAAATATATGTGCAATAAGAAAATCTATCAAGTTTTATCTACTATGTTTGGTGCACTGTTCTAATACACTTGAAAATTTTAGCTTCTATACTAAAGTAGTACCTAAGGAGTATTAGAAATTTGACATTTTTAATCTATCCTCTTATTCAAACTTCAGTTCAAACAAATTAAGAGCCAGGCTTTGGTAAAAGGTGTAGAAATCTTGGAATTCAAATAGCATTCTCTCCAGAGAAATTTCATTTAATGGGGCAAAACATTATTCAAAGCTTGATGAAAGACAAGATGTGTGAAGAAGTATAGATGTTACAATTAAAATTGCAAAACGTTTTAATTTCTATCTCATAATACATGATTAATAACCAAACTATATCTACACTATCATCCTTCCTTTAACCAATTTTGGCACTATCAAACTTTTTGTCATCCAGATAAATAGATTCTTTTGAATGATTTTTAAGAAATGTGTGTAAAACATGGTGCATAAAAATCAAGTCCATTTTCAACCACACAATTTGTAGAGAAATGCAAAGTAACAAGGAAAAGAACAAACTTCAACCACAAAAGAAAAACTTACCAGGTGAACATTTCTTAGCCAAAGATCCCAAAATCTAATCAAGTTTGAAGGGCAAAGCAGCAAGAAAATAGAGAAAAATAACATCAAGAGGAGCCCATTTCTCTGGAACATACACAATCTCTCCTTGCCAACACTTAACCTTATCATATTTCTCTTTAATAAGAGCCAATATCAGAAGTGAATCGTGCACCACAAAAAGAGACTTACACAAACCCACCAATGTATCCACAAACTCGTCAGTCCCAGTTGAGACTAAGACCCTTGAACCCTCTTCAAAATTCCCAGCAGATACAATACGTTCAATGCTTCTCCTGAATTCTGCATTAGAATTTAACTCAACAGAATCAAGTATAGACCAGTCCTTTTCAACAACTTCTTCAATGTAAACAACAAATGCAGAACCCTTAGGGATTGAAACTTGGGCATCTGTGTCTGACTCAATGGCTTGCAGAAAAGTTGAAATAGGCTTAATGGGTTTTATTTTAGGGAATTTGATGAAAATTTGAAAGTGGTGCACAGAAATTGTGATTACACTTTGATTATGTAAAATCATTGCTCTTTCTTTCCCTGGCAATGGCGCCAAAAATATGATGCCAATACCATGGTTCACAACTTCGCACAACTAACCAGCAAGTGCACTGGGTCGTCCAAGTAATACCTTACGTGAGTAAGGGTCGAATCCCACGGAGATTGTTGGTATGAAGCAAGCTATGGTCACCTTGTAAATCTCAGTCAGGCGGATATAAAATAGTAATGGGGTTTTCGAAATTATAGTAATAAAAGAAGGATAGAAATACTTATGTAAATCATTGGTGAGAATTTCAGATAAGCGTGTAGAGATGCTTTCGTTCCTCTGAATCTCTGCTTTCCTGCTGTCTTCATCCAATCAGTCTTACTCCTTTCCATGGCTGGCTTTATGCAAGGGCATTACCGTTGTCAGTGGCTACATCCCCTCCTCTTGTGAAAATGGTCCAAGATGCCCTGTCACGGCACGGCTAATCATCTGAGATTCCCGATCATGCTGGAATAGGATTCACCCTCCTTTTGCGTCTGTCACTACGCCCAGCACTCGCGAGTTTGAAGCTCGTCACAGTCATTCAATCATTGAATCCTACTCGGAATACCACAGACAAGGTTTAGACTTTCCGAATTCTCTTGAATGCCGCCATCATTCTAGCTTACACCACGAAGATTCTGATTAAGAGATCTAAGAGATACTCATTCAATCTAATGTAGAACGGAAGTGGTTGTCAGGCACGCGTTCATAGGGAATGATGATGATTGTCACGTTCATCATATTCAGGTTGAAGTGCGAATGAATATCTTAGAAGCGAAATAAGATGAATTGAATAGAAAACAGTAGTACTTTGCATTAATCTTTGAGGAACAGCAGAGCTCCACACCTTAATCTATGGAGTGTAGAAACTCTACCGTTAAAAATACATAAGTGAATAGAGGGTAAGCATGGCCGAATGGCCAGCCTCCCATGGAGGTCTAGAGATCTAAAAATGATCAAAAGATGATTCCAAAGATGGTTCAAAAGATGTCTAATACAATAGTAAAAAGTCCTATTTATAATAAACTAGCTACTAGGGTTTACAGAAGTAAGTAATTGATGCATAAATCCACTTCCGGGGCCCACTTGGTGTGTGCTTGGGCTGAGATTGAGTGTTACACATGTAGAGGTCATTTCTGGAGTTGAACGCCAGTTTTGGTACCAATTTGGGCGTTGAACTCCACTTTGCAACTTGTTTCTGGCGCTGGACGCCAGAATTGGGTAGAGAGCTGGCGTTGAACGCCAGTTTGCATCGTCTAAACTTGGGCAAATTATGGACTATTATACATTTCTGGAAAGCTCTGGATGTCTACTTTCCAACGCAATTAGAAGCGCGCCATTTCGAGTTCTGTAGCTCCATAAATTTCATTTTGAGTGCAGGGAGGTCAGAATCCAACAGCATCAGCAGTCCTTCTTCAACCTCTGAATCTGATTTTTGCTCAAGTCCCTCAATTTCAGCCAGAAAATACCTGAAATCACATAAAAACACACAAACTCATAGTAAAGTCTAGAAATGTGAATTTAACATAAAAACTAATGAAAACATCCCTAAAAGTAACTAGATCCTACTAAAAACATACTAAAAAGAATGCCAAAAAGCGTATAAATTATCCGCTCATCACAACACCAAACTTAAATTGTTGCTTGTCCCCAAGCAACTGAAAATCAAATAGGATAAAAAGAAGAGAATATACTATAAATTCCAAACTATCAATGAAACATAGCTCCAATCAGATGAGCGGGACTTGTAGCTTTTTGCCTCTTGAATAGTTTTGGCATCTCACTTTATCCATTGAAGTTCAGAATGATTGGCTTCTATAGGAACTCAGAGTTTAGATAGTGTTATTGACTCTCCTAGTTCAGTATGATGATTCTTGAACACAGCTATTTTATGAGTCTTGGCCGTGGCCCTAAGCACTTTGTTTTCCAGTATTACCACCGGATACATAAATGCCACAAACACATAGTTGGGTGAACCTTTTCAGATTGTGACTCAGCTTTGCTAAAGTCCCCAATTAGAGGTGTCCAGGGTTCTTAAGCACACTCTTTTTTGCTTTGGACCTTGACTTTAACCGCTCAGTCTCAAGTTTTCACTTGACACCTACACGCCACAAGCACATGGTTAGGGACAGCTCGGTTTAGCCGCTTAGACCAGGATTTTATTCCTTTAGGCCCTCCTATCCACTGATGCTCAAAGCCTTGGGATCCTTTTTATTTGCCCTTGCCTTTTGGTTTTAAGGGTTATTGGCTTTTTGCTCTTGCCTCTTGGTTTTAAGAGCTTTTGGCTTTTTCTGCTTGCTTTTTTTTTTCGCCTATTTTTTTTTCTGCAAGCTTTGTTCTTTGCTGCTTTTTCTTGCTTCAACAATCATTTTTATGATTTTTCAGATTATCAAATAACATGTCTCCTAGTCATCATTCTTTCAAGAGCCAACATATTTAACATTCTTAAACAACAACTTCAAAAGACATATGCACTGTTCAAGCATACATTCAGAAAACAAGAAGCATTGTCACCACATCAATATAATTAAGCTAAGTTCAAGGATAAATTCAAAACTCATGTACTTCTTGTTCTTTTGAATTAAAACATTTTTCATTTAAGAGAGGTGATGGATTCATAGGACATTCATAACTTTAAGACAAAGTTACTAACTACTAATGATCATGTAATGAAGACACAAACATAGATAAGCACATAACATAGAAAACGAAAAACAGAAGAAATAAGAACAAGGAATGAATCCACCTTAGTGATGGTGGCGTTTCCTTCTTGAGGAACCAATGATGTCCTTGAGCTCTTCTATGTCTCTTCCTTGTCTTTGCTGCTCCTCCCTCATTGCTTTTTGATCTTCTCTTATTTCATGAAGGATGATGGAGTGCTCTTGATGTTCCACCCTTAGTTGTCCCATGTTGGAACTCAATTCTCCTAGGAAGGTGTTGATTTGCTCCCAATAGTTTTGTGGAGGAAAATGCATTTGAGGCATCTCCGGGATCTCATAGTGATGAGCTTCAGACGCCTCTTGAGCTCCATGAATGGGCTCTCTTGCTTGCTCCATCTTTTTCCTAGTGATGGGCTTCTCTTCCTTAATGGGAATGTCTCCTTCTATGAAAGCTCCAGCTGAGTAACATAGATGGCAAATAAGATGAGGAAAAGCTAGCCTTGCCATGGGGGATGACTTTTCGGCTATTTTGTAGAGTTCATTAGAGATGACTTCATGAACTTCTATTTCCTCTCCAATCATGATGCTATGAATCATGATGGCCCGATCCACAGTAACTTCAGATCGGTTGCTAGTGGGGATGATGGAGCATTGGATGAATTCCAACCATCCTCTAGCCACAGGCTTGAGGTCCAATCTTCTTAGTTGAACCGGCTTGCCCTTGGAGTCAATCTTCCATTAAGCTCCTTCCACACATATGTCCATAAGGACTTGGTCCAACCTTTGATCAAAGTTGACTCTCCTTGTGTAGGGGCGTGCATTCTCTTCCATGTTTGGCAAGTTGAACGCCAACCTTACATTCTCCGGACTAAAATCTAAGTATTTCCCCCGAACCATTGTAACATAGTTCTTTGGATCCGGGTTCTTACTTTGATCATGGTTCTTGGTGATCCATGCATTGGCATAGAACTCTTGAACCATTAGGATGCCGACTTGTTGGATGGGATTTGTTAGAACTTCCCAACCTCTTCTTTGAATTTCATGTCGGATCTACGGATACTCATTTCTTTTGAGTTTGAAAGGGACCTCGGGGATCACCTTCTTCTTGGCCACAACATCATAGAAGTGGTCTTGATGGGCTTTGGAGATGAACCTTTCCATCTCCCATGACTCAGAGGTGGAAGCTTTTGTCTTCCCTTTTCCTTTTCTAGAGGATTCTCCGGTCTTAGGTGCCATCAATGGTAATGGAAAAACAAAAAGCTTATGCTTTTACCACACCAAACTTAGACTTTTGCTCGCCCTCGAGCAAGAGAAGAAAGAATAGATGAAGACGAAGAAGAAATGGAGGAGAGGGAGAAGGGAAGGTGCTTCGGCCAAGAAGGGTATAGAGGGATGTGTTGTATGAGTATGAGGAAGAATGGAGGGCTTTATATAGGGAAGGGAGGAGGGTGTTAGGTTCGGCCATTTAGGGTGGGTTGGGTGGGAAATTGATTTTGAATTTTGAAGGTAGGTGGAGTTTATGAGGTAGGTTTATGGGGAAGAGTGGGTGGATGTGAGTGGTGAAGGGTTAATAGGGAAGAGAGATGGAGGTGATAGATGAAGGATTTTGGGGAAGAGTGTTTATGGGATTGTGTGAAAGAAGGGTGAGAAGAGGTGAGTGGAGGTAGGTGGGGATCCTGTGGGGTCCACAGATCCTGAGGTGTCAAGGATTTACATCCCTGCACCCAATTAGGCATGCAAAATGCCTTTGCGCACACTCTGGGCGTTCAGCGCCAGATTGGTGCTTGTTCTGGGCGTTGAACGCCCATTTGTGGCCCATTTCTGGCGTTGAACGCCAGAACCATGCTTGTTCTGGGCGTTCAGCGCCAGCTCTTCTCCAAGGTGCATTTCTGGCGTTCAAACGCCCAGATGCTGCCCATTTCTGGCGTTCAGCGCCAGAACCATGCTCTGTTCTGGCGTTGAACGCCCAAAACATGCTTCTTACTGGCGTTTAAATGCCAGTAAGGTCTTCCTCCAGGGTGTGATTTTTCTTCTGCTGTTTTTGATTCCGTTCTCAATTTTTTGATTTATTTTGTGACTCCACATGATCATGTACCTATAAAGACATATAACTAAGAAAAATATAATTAGATAAATAAAAATTGGGTTGCCTCCCAACAAGTGCTTCTTTAATGTCAATAGCTTGACAGTGGGCTCTCATGGAGCCTCACAGATGTGCAGAGCTTTGTTGAGACCTCCCAACACCAAACTTAGAGTTTGGTTGTGGCCTCCCAACACCAAACTTAGAGTTTGACTGTGGGGGCTTTGTTTGACTCTGCTTTGAGAGAAGCTTTTTCTGCTTCCTCTCCATGGATGCCGAGTGAGATCCTTGAGTTGTAAACACAAGGTTGTCCTCATTTATTTGAAGGATCAATTCTCCTCTGTCCACATCAATCACAGCTCTTGCTATGGCTAGGAAAGGTCTTCCTAGGATGATGGATTCATCCTCTTCCTTTCCAGTATCCAGGACTATGAAATCAGCAGGGATGTAAAGGCCTTCAACCTTTACTAACACGTCCTCTACTTGTCCATAAGCCTGTTTTCTTGAATTGTCTGCCATCTCTAATGAGATTTTAGCAGCTTGCACCCCATAGATTCCTAGTTTCTCTATTACAGAGAGGGGCATGAGGTTTATCCCTGAACCAAGGTCACACAGAGCCTTAAAGATCATGGTGCCTATGGTACAAGGTATTATGAACTTTCCAGGATCCTGTCTCTTCTGAGGCAATGTCAGTTGATCCAGATCACTTAGTTCATTGGTGAACAAGGGAGGTTCATCTTCCCAAGTTTCAATACCAAATAATTTGGCATTCAGCTTCATGATTGCACCAAGAAACTTGGCAGTTTGCTCTTCAGTAACATCCTCATTCTCTTCAGAAGAGGAATACTCATCAGAGCTCATGAATGGCATAAGGAGGTTCAATGGAATCTCTATGGTCTCTAGATGAGCCTCAGATTCCTTTGGTTCCTCAGAGGGAAGCTCCTTATTGATCACTGGATGTCCCAGGAGGTCTTCCTCCTTGGGATTCACGTCCTCCTCTCCCTCTTTGGGTTCGGCCATTTTGGTTATGTCAATGGCCTTACACTCTCCTTTTGGATTCTCTTCTGTATTGCTTGGGAGAGTACTAGGAGGGATTTCAGTGATTCTTTTACTCAGCTGGCCTACTTGTGCTTCCAAATTTCTAATGGAAGACCTTATTTCATTCATGAAACTCACAGTGGCCTTAGATAGATCAGAGACTAAATTTGCTAAGCTAGATAGATTCTGCTCAGAATTCTCTGTCTGTTGCTGAGTGGATGATGGAAAAGGCTTGCTATTGCTAAACCTGTTTCTTCCACCATTATTAAAGCCTTGTTGAGGCTTTTGATCCTTCCATGAGAGATTTGGGTGATTTCTCCATGATGGATTGTAGGTGTTTCCATATGGTTCACCCATGTATTTTAACTCTGCTATTGCAGGGTTCTCAAAATCATAAGCTTCTTCCTCAGAAGATGCCTCTTGAGTACTGTTGGATGCAGCTTGCATTCCATTCAGACTCTGAGAAATCATATTGACTTGCTGAGTCAATATTTTATTCTGAGCCAATATGGCATTCAGAGTATCAATTTCAAGAACTCCCTTCTTCATAGGCGTCCCATTTCTCACAGGATTCCTCTCAGAAGTGTACATAAACTGGTTATTAGCAACCATGTCAATGAGTTCTTGAGCTTCTGCAGGCGTTTTCTTTTGGTGAATGGATCCACCTGCAAAAGTATCCAATGACATCTTTGATAACTCAGATAAACCATCATAGAATATATCCAGGATGGTCCATTCTGAAAGCATGTCAGAAGGACACTTTTTGGTCAGCTGCTTGTATCTTTCCCAAGCTTCATAGAGGGATTCACCTTCTTTCTGTCTGAAGGTTTGAACATCAGCTCTAAGCTTGCTCAGCTTTTGAGGAGGAAAGGACTTAGCTAAGAAAGCCGTGACCAGCTTATCCCAAGAGTTCAGGCTGTCTTTGGGTTGAGAGTCCAACCATATTCTAGCTCTGTCTCTTACAGCAAAAGGGAAAAGCATGAGCCTGTAGACTTCAGAATCTACTCCATTAGTCTTAACAGTATCACAGATCTGCAAGAATTCAGTTAAGAACTGAAAAGGATCTTCAGATGGAAGTCCATAAAACTTGCAGTTTTGCTGCATCAGAGAAACTAGCTGAGGTTTCAGCTCAAAATTATTTGCTCCAATGGCAGGAATGGAGATGCTTCTTCCATGTAAATTGGAATTAGGTGCAGTAAAGTCACCAAGCATTCTCCTTGCATTATTGTTGTTGGGTTCGGCTGCCATTTCCTTTACTTGTTCGAAATTTTCAATAAGGTTGTCTCTGGATTGTTGTAATTTAGCTTCTCTTAGTTTTCTCTTCAGAGTCCTTTCAGGTTCTGGATCCGCTTCAACAAGAATGCCTTTTTCTTTGTCCCTGCTCATAAGAAAGAGAAGAGAAAGAGAAAAGAAGAGGAATCCTCTATGTCACAGTAAAGAGGTTCCTTATCGTTAGTGGAAGAAGAAAAGAAGAAAAGAAATTCGAACACAGATGGAAGAGAGGGTTTGAATTTGGTGAGTGGTGTGAGGAAGAGATGTTAATGGATGAATAAATAAGATGAGAGAGCGAGAATTTTCGAAAATAATTTTTGAAAAAGAGTTAGTGATTTTCGAAAATAGTTTTTGAAAAAGGTTAGTAATTTTCGAAAAAAATTTTTAAAATCAAAGATTAAAATAATTAGTTAATTAAAAATAATTTTTGAAAAAGAGGGAGATATTTTCGAAAATTAGAGAGAGAGAGAGAGTTAGTTAGGTAGTTTTGAAAAAGATAAGAAACAAACAAAAAGTTAGTTAGTTAGTTGAAACAATTTTGAAAAGATAAGAAGTTAGGAAGTTAGAAAAGATATTTTGAAATCAAATTTTTGAAAAAGATAAGATGAGAAGATATTTTTGAAAAGATATGATAAAAATTAGTTTTTTTTTTTTTGAAAAAGATTTGATTTTAAAATCACAATTAATGACTTGATTCACAAGAAATCACAAGATATGATTCTAGAACTTAAAGTTTGAATCTTTCTTAACAAGTAAGTAACAAACTTGAAATTTTTGAATCAAAACATTAATTGGTGATGTTATTTTCAAAAATTATGTGATAAAGATAAGAAAAAGATTTTTGAAAAATATTTTTATAATTTTCGAAAATAACTAAGAAAAATGAAAAAGATTTTGAAAAAGATGAGATTTTTAAATTGAAAATTTGATTTGACTCATAAAAACAACTAGATTTTTAAAAATTTTTGAAAAAGTCAAATCTAATTTTCGAATTTATGAGAGAAAAAGGGAAAGATATTTTTTTTATTTTTGAATTTTTATGATGAGAGAGAAAAACAAGAAAATTGATGCAATGCATGAAAGTTATGGATCAAAACATGTGATGCATGCAAGAATGCTATGAATGTCAAGATGAACACCAAGAACACTATGAAGATCATGATGAACATCAAGAACATATTTTTGAAAAATTTTTAATGCAAAGAAAACATGCAAGACACCAAACTTAGAATTCTTTAATGCTTAGACACTAAGAATTCAGGAATGCATATGAAAAACAAGAAAAGACACAAAGCATGCAAATGCAAAGATCAAACAAGAAGACTTACCAAGAACAACTTGAAGATCATGAAGAACACTATGAATGCATGATTATTTTCGAAAAATGCAAGATGCACATGCAATTGACACCAAACTTATAACATGACTCAAGACTCAAACAAGAACACAAAAAATATTTTTGATTTTTTTATGATTTTATGATTTTTTGTATTTTCTTTTAATTTTTCAAAAATCATTTTGAAAAAGAAAAAATAAGGATTCCAAAATTTTTAATATGAATTCCAGGAATCTTATGCTCTTTAGTCTAAAGCTCCAATCAAAGGGTCAGGCATGGCTTAATAGCCAGCCAAGCTTTAGCATGTAACAGGTAGATCATGAACAGTAGTAGGTGGATTAGCACCAACTAGCTTGCTCTTGATAACAAATTGGAAGCCTCAGTCCAAATAAATTTAGACATGGCTTTACAGCCAGCCAGGCTTTAGCATGCTTCATGAAACACTAGAATTCATTCTTAAAAATTCTAAAAGAAAATATATTTTTGAAAACATTTTTTTTTTCGAAAACAAAGGAGAAATTTTTGAAAGATTTTTGAAAAATTTTTGAAAAGAAAAAAAAAGAAAATTACCTAATCTGAGCAACAAGATGAACCGTCAGTTGTCCAAACTCGAACAATCCCCGGAAACGGCGCCAAAAACTTGGTGCGCAGAAATTGTGATTACACTTTGATTATGTAAAATTCATTGCTCTTTCTTTCCCTGGCAATGGCGCCAAAAATATGATGCCAATACCATGGTTCACAACTTCGCACAACTAACCAGCAAGTGCACTGGGTCGTCCAAGTAATACCTTACGTGAGTAAGGGTCGAATCCCACGGAGATTGTTGGTATGAAGCAAGCTATGGTCACCTTGTAAATCTCAATCAGGCGGATATAAAATAGTAATGGGGTTTTCGAAATTATAGTAATAAAAGAAGGATAGAAATACTTATGTAAATCATTGGTGAGAATTTCAGATAAGCGTGTAGAGATGCTTTCGTTCCTCTGAATCTCTGCTTTCCTGCTGTCTTCATCCAATCAGTCTTACTCCTTTCCATGGCTGGCTTTATGCAAGGGCATCACCGTTGTTAGCGGCTACATCCACTCCTCTTGTGAAAATGGTCCAAGATGCCCTGTCACGGCACAGCTAATCATCTGAGGTTCCCGATCATGCTGGAATAGGATTCACCCTCCTTTTGCGTCTGTCACTACGCCCAGCACTCGCGAGTTTGAAGCTCGTCACAGTCATTCAATCATTGAATCCTACTCGGAATACCACAGACAAGGTTTAGACTTTCCGGATTCTCTTGAATGCCGCCATCATTCTAGCTTACACCACGAAGATTCTGATTAAGAGATCTAAGAGATACTCATTCAATCTAATGTAGAACGGAAGTGGTTGTCAGGCACGCGTTCATAGGGAATGATGATGATTGTCACGTTCATCATATTCAGGTTGAAGTGCAAATGAATATCTTAGAAGCAAAATAAGATGAATTGAATAGAAAACAGTAGTACTTTGCATTAATCTTTGAGGAACAGCAGAGCTCCACACCTTAATCTATGGAGTGTAGAAACTCTACCGTTAAAAATACATAAGTGAATAGAGGGTAAGCATGGCCGAATGGCCAACCTCCCATGGAGGTCTAGAGATCTAAAAATGATCAAAAGATGATTCCAAAGATGGTTCAAAAGATGCCTAATACAATAGTAAAAAGTCCTATTTATAATAAACTAGCTACTAGGGTTTACAGAAGTAAGTAATTGATGCATAAATCCACTTCCGGGGCCCACTTGGTGTGTGCTTGGGCTGAGCTTGAGTGTTACACGTGTAGAGGTCATTCCTGGAGACGCCAGTTTTGGTGCCAATTTGGGCGTTGAACTCCACTTTGCAACTTGTTTCTGGCGCTGGACGCTAGAATTGGGTAGAGAGCTGGCGTTGAATGCCAGTTTACGTCGTCTAAACTTGGGCAAAGTATGAACTATTATACATTGATGGAAAGCTCTAGATGTCTACTTTCCAACGCATTTAGAAGCGCGCCATTTCGAGTTTTGTAGCTCCAGAAATTCCATTTTGAGTGCAGGGAGGTCAGAATCCAACAGCATCAGCAGTCCTTCTTCAACCTCTGAATCTGATTTTTGCTCAAGTCCCTCAATTTCAGCCAGAAAATACCTGAAATCACAGAAAAACACACAAACTCATAGTAAAGTCTAGAAATGTGAATTTAACATAAAAACTAATGAAAACATCCCTAAAAGTAACTAGATCCTACTAAAAACATACTAAAAAGAATGCCAAAAAGCGTATAAATTATCCGCTCATCAGAAAGCACTACTGATGAGCGGATAATTTATACACTTTTTGGCATTGTTTTTAGGTAATTTTCAGTATGTTTTAATTACTTTTTAGTAAATTTTTATTAGTTTTTAAATAAAAATCACATTTCTGGACTTTACTATGATTTTGTGTATTTTTCTGTGATTTCAGATATTTTCTGGCTGAAATTGAGGGACCTGAGCAAAAATCTGATTCAGAGGCTGAAAAAGGACTGCAGATGCTGTTGGATTCTGACCTCTCTGCACTCGAAGTGGATTTTCTGGAGCTACAGAAGCCCAATTGGCGCGATCTCAATTGCGTTAAAAAGTAGACATCCTGGGCTTTCCAACAATATATAATAGTTCATACTTTGCTCAAGATTTGATGGCCCAAACCGGTGTTCCAAGTCAGCATAAAAAGTCTGGCGTCAAAATGCCAGAACTGGCATAAAAGCTGGAGTTAAACGCCCAAACTGGCACCAAAGCTGGCGTTTAACTCCAAGAAATGTCTCTACATGTGAAAGCTTCAACGCTCAGCCCAAACACACACCAAGTGGGCCTGGAAGTGGATTTCTGCATCATTTACTCATTTCTGTAAACCCTAGGTTACTAGTTCTCTATAATTAGGACCTTTTGCTATTGTATTTTCATCTTTGATTAGTCTTATGCTATCTTAGACCTTTATGGGGGCTGGCCATTTGGCCATGCCTGGACCTTCATTACTTTTTTATTTTCAACGGTGGATTTTCTACACCCCATGGATTAAGGTGTGGATCTTTGCTGTTCTTCATGAATTAATGCAAAGTACTATTGTTTTTCTATTCAATTCAAGCTTATTCTTATTCCAAGATATTCACTCGCACTTCAACCTGATGAATGTGATGATCTGTGACACTCATCATCATTCTCACCTATGAACGCGTGCCTGACAACCACTTCCGTTCTATCTGCAATGGCTTGAGTGTGTATCTCCTAGCCTCCATTCCAAAAGATCGGAGTCTTCGTGGTATAAGCTAGAATTATTGGCGGTCATTCCTGAGATCCGGAAAGTCTAAACCTTGTCTATGGTATTTCGAGTAGGATCTGGGATGGGATGACTGTGACAAGCTTCAAACTCGCGAGTGTTCGGCGTAGTGACAGACGCAAAAGGATCAATGGATCCTATTCCAACATGATCGAGAACCAACAGCTGATTAGCCGTGTGGTGACAGCGCATTTGGACTATTTTCACTGAGAGGATGGGAGGTAGCCATTGACAACAGTGATACCCAACATACAGCTTGCCATGGAAAGGAGTATGAATGATTGGATGAAGACAATAGGAAAGCAGAAGTTCAGGAGGAACAAAGCATCTTCATACGCTTATCTGAAATTCTCACCAATGAATTACATAAGTATCTCTATCTTATCTTATATTTTATTCATCTTTTAATTATCAATTCTCCATAACCATTTGAATCCACCTGACTGAGATTTACAAGATGACCATAGCTTGCTTCAAGCCGACAATCTCCATGGGATCGACCCTTACTCACGTAAGGTTTATTACTTGGACGACCCAGTGCACTTGCTGGTTAGTTGTGCGAAGTTGTAAAAAAGAAGTGAGATTATAATTGTGCATACCAAGTTGTTGGCGCCATTGAAGATCACAATTTCGTGCACCAACTACCACAGAAATAAACATGTTGGTGCTTCAATTGAAGGTTTTGGTGGAATTTGCATAGTGGTGGGGTTATGGGGTGGAAGGAACCTACAGAAACAAAATTCATGGGAAGAAAGAATTTATTTTTACAAGTGTGTTTGCTCCTAAAACCGGATGCTGATGCTCAAATTTGTGTCTTGGAAGTTGAGAATAGAGGTTAGAGCTTAGGTTTGGATATTGAGGACTTGCTGGTGCACGAATTATGAATCACACTTTTCACAACTCGTACCACTGACCAGCAAGTGCACTGGGTCGTCCAAGTAATACCTCACGTGAGTAAGGGTCGAATCCCACGGAGACTGTTGGTTTGAAGCAATCTATGGTTATCTTGTAAATCTTAGTCAGGAAGTCAATTACGTTTATCAGTTGATTTGCAAATAAACAAGAGAGCATAAATTAAAGGTTACTTGTTATGCAGTAATGGAGAATATGTTGGAGTTTTGGAGATGCTTTGTCTTCTGAATCTCTGCTTTCCTTTGTCTTCTGATTCACGCACGCACGTCCTCCTATGGCAAGCTGTGTGTTGGTGGATCACCGTTGTCAATGGCTACCTTCCATCCTTCCAGTGAAAACTACGCTCACGCGCTCTGTCACAGCACGGCTAATCACCGGTTGGTTCTCGATCCGGTTGGAATAGGATTTACTATCCTTTTGCGTCTGTCACTAACGCCCAGCCTTCAGGAGTTTGAAGCTCGTCACAGTCATTCAATCCTTGAATCCTACTCGGAATACCACAGACAAGGTTTAGACTTTCCGGATTCTCATGAATGCCGCCATCAGTTCTAGCTTATACCACGGAGATTCTGATTAAGGAATCCAAGAGATACTCATTCAATCGTATATAGAATGAAGGTGGTTGTCAGGCACACGTTCATGATTTGAGGAAGGTGATGAGTGTCACAGATCATCACCTCCATCACAGTTAAGCGCGAATGAACATCTTAGATAGGAACAAGCGTGTTTGAATGGAAAACAGAAATACTTGCATTAATTCATCGAGACACAGCAGAGCTCCTCACCCCCAACAATGGGGTTTAGAGACTCATGCCGTCAGAGAATACAAAGTTTAGATCTAAAATGTCATGAGGTACAAAATAAGTCTCTAAAAGTTGTTTAAATACTAAACTAGTGGCCTAGGTTTACAAAATATGAGTAAATTATGATGGATGATGCAGAGATCCACTTCTGGGGCCCACTTGGTGCGTGTTGGGCTGAGACTTAAGCAATTCACGTGAAGAGGCCATTTGTGGAGTTGAACGCCAGTTTTTATGCCAGTTTGGGCGTTCAACTCCAGCTTTTGATCCTTTTCTGGCGCTGGACGCCAGAATTGGGCAGAGAACTGGCATTGAACGCCAGTTTACGTCGTCTATCCTTGTGCAAAGCATGGACTATTATATATTGATGGAAAGCCCTGGATGTCTACTTTCCAACGCAATTGGAAGCATGCCATTTCGAGTTTGGTAGCTCCAGAAAATCTACTTTGAGTGTAGGGAGGTCAGAATCCAACAGCATCAGCAGTCCTTTTTCAGCCTGAATCAGATTTTTGCTCAGCTCCTTCAATTTCAGCCAGAAAAATACTTGAAATTACAGAAAAACACACAACTCATAGTAAATTCCAGAAATATGAATTTTTTCCTAAAAACTAATGAAAATAGACTAAAAACTAACTAAAACACACTCAAAACTATATGAAATTAACCCCAAAAGGCGTATAAAATATCCGCTCATCACAACACCAAACTTAAACTGTTGCTTGTCCTCAAGCAACTAGACAAATAAAATATAAGACTAATAGGTTGAGAAGCAATAATATCTCAGAGTTTTTGAGTGAAGCTCAGATTCTAATTAGATGAGCGGGACTAGTAGCTTTTTGCTTCTGAACAGTTTTGGCATCTCACTTTATCCATTGAAGCTCAGAGTGATTGGCATCTATAGGAACTTAGAATTCAGATAGTGTTATTGATTCTCCTATTTCAGTGTGATGATTCTTGAACATAGCTATTTTATGAGTCTTGGCCGTGGCCCTAAGCACTTTGTTTTCCAGTATTACCACCGGATACATAAATGCCACAGACACATAATTGGGTGAACCTTTTAGATTGTGACTCAGCTTTGCTAAAGTCCCCAATTAGAGGTGTCCAGAGTTCTTAAGCACACTCTTCTTTTTGCCTTGGACCTTGACTTTAACCGCTCAGTCTCAAGTTTTCACTTGACACCTTCACGCCACAAGCACATGGTTAGGGACAGCTTGGTTTAGCCGCTTAGACCAGGATTTTATTCCTTTAGGCCCTCCTATCCACTGATGCTCAAAGCCTTGGGATCCTTTTTATTTGCCCTTGCCTTTTGGTTTTAAGGGTTATTGGCTTTTTCTGCTTGCTTTTTCTTTTTCTTTCTATTTTTTTTTCTGCAAGCTTTGTTCTTTGCTGCTTTTTCTTGCTTCAAGAATCATTTTTTTGATTTTTCAGATTATCAATAACATGTCTCATGTTCATCATTCTTTCAAGAGCCAACATATTTAACAGTCTTAAACAACAAATTCAAAAGACATATGCACTGTTCAAGCATTCATTCAGAAGACAGAAAGCATTGCCACCACATTTAACTAATTAGAATTTCTCTTATTAAAACTCGAAATTTTATTGCCTCTTATTTAAAAGATCTACTACTTTATTCATGTTTGCTGATGATGAGAAAAATAAACTATAGCTTAATTGGAGATAAAATCAAATTAGATACTAATTACTACTATATGACTCCTAAGGTAAACTTCTATAAGGACACTGTCACAGAGTTAAGGCAGAAATTGGAAATTAACAACCTTTATTCTGGGGGAACGGGGGTTCCTCTGATCCTTGGGGTGCTTGGTCCTACAAGAGAAGACTTTTGGCGCTTCAATTCCCTTAAGTCACGCCCTTGCTCCTCTTGTTCTTTAAACATATAGGTCAGCATTTGACTGTGTTCCTTCTGTTCTTTTATTATTTGCTCCATGGCTTCCCGTATCTTGGTAACGGACGTCTCAAGATACTCCCAGTATTCAGCTTGAGGGATCTCTGGGAGGAATTCCTGTGCTCTCTTCTTGATGGGATCCTCCTGTGCTTGTTGTTTTTCCATTGATGCTCTGGTGATTGGCTTTTTAATTAGGATATACTCAGTTATTCCCATCCTTACTCCAGCGTCCTTGCAGAGCAGAGAAATCACGTTTGGATAAGCCAACCTGGCCTCTTTTGAATTTTTGTTAGCAATCTTGTAGAGTTCAGTTGAAATTAGCTGATGAACCTCCACTTCCTTTCCCATCATGATGCAATGGATCATCACTGCTCTTTTAACTGTGACTTCAGAACGGTTGCTAGTAGGCAACAGAGAACTCCCAATGAAGTCCAGCCATCCTCTGGCGACTGGTGTGAAATCCTCTCTCTTGAGTTGATTTGGGACAACCTTTGTGTTGGTGGTCCACCTGGCTCCAGGGATACATATGTCCTCTAGAATCTTATCCAGGTCAATGTCTGCTCTCATCATCCTCCTGTTGAAGGAGTCTGGATCATCCTTTAGCTGAGGTAGCTTTAAGATCTCTCTGATCTTGTCAGGGGTGGTATGAACAATCTTCCCTCTGACCATGGTCCGAAATTCATAGAAGGCAGTTCCAAATAGTTTTTTCTTGTCAGTCTGCCACATATTAGCATAGAACTCCTAGACCATGTTCCTTCCCACTTTCGTTTCAGGATTAGCTAGGACTTCCCAGTTTCTGATTCGAATTTGCTCCTGGATCTCCGGATATTCATCTTCTTTCAGATCGAATCTAACTTCCGGGATCACTGATCTCAGACCCATTACTTTAAGATAATGGTCTGAATGTTCTTTAGATAAGAACTTCCCTTGATTCCAAAGTGGTTTTGGAACGCTCTCTTTCTTGCCTCTTGGAGTTAGTTGTTTTCCTTTAGGAGCCATGATCTTAGTGATCTCGGATAAACACACCAAACTTAGAGGTTTGCTTGTCCTCAAGCAAAAGAAAAGAAAGGAGAGGGATAGAAGGAGAGCTAGGTTCAATTGTTGATGGAGGAGGAGGGAGGCCGAACCCAAATTTAAAGGGAGGGGGGTGGGTTTTCGAAAAATTGGAAAAGATAAGATAAAAAGATTGAGTTGAAAAAGATAAGATAGAAGATATAGTTTAATTTTGAAAAGATATGATAGATTTTTGAAAAAGATAAATCTGAATTTTGAAAAAGATAATATGGAGATTTGAAAAAGATATGGATTAGTTGAAAAGATTTTTGAGTGAAAAAGATAGATTTGTTTTCAGAAAAGTTTTGAAAAGAGTTTGGATTGAATTTGGAAAGAGGGATTTTTAGAAATTAAGGATTTTAGAAATCAGGGTTCTTAACATGTTCATGTAAAAATCATGCATTGAAACATAAAAATTTGAAATTAAAATGGAAATACGTGTGGAAAAATGAATTTGGCTCCTCCCTGCTGTCCTGGCGTTTGAACGCCAAAACACTGCCTGTTTTGGGCGTTCAGCGCCCAAATGCTGCTCTCCTGGGCGTTCAGCGCCTAGCTGCTGCCATTACTGGCGTTCAACGCCCAGTGGGTGCCCCTTTCTGGCGCTGAACGCCCAGATTGCTACCATTACTGGCGTTCAACGCCCAGTGGATGCCCATTTTGGGCGTTGAACGCCCAAAATATATTTTTACTGGTGTTTTCTTGCCAGTGAGCTCTTTTTCTCTGTTTTGTGTGTCGAGGTCTTCTGTAAATGATTATTTACCTTGTTGCCAAAACAAATAAGAATAAAAATAGAAATAGGGCAAAATGCTTAGAGGATTGTTGCCCCATGGCTGGGTTGCCTCCCAGCAAGCACTTCTTTATTGTCTTTAGCTGGACCTTGCTGAGCTTTTAATCTAGCTTCAGCCTTGAGCATTCTTGCTCAATGTTGCCTTCAAGATAATGCTTGATTCTCTGTCCATTGACAATGAACTTCTTATCAGAATCAATATCTTGAAGCTCCACATAACCATATGGTGATACACTTGTAATCACGTATGGTCCCCTCCACCGGGATTTCAGTTTTCCGGGGAATAGCCTGAGTCTCGAGTTAAACAACAGGACCTTCTGTCCTGGTTTAAAGATTCTAGATGACAGCTTTCTGTCATGCCATTTTTTTTATTTTTCTTTATAAAGCTTGGCATTTTCGAAAGCTGTGAATCTGAATTCCTCTAGCTCATTTAGCTGGAGCAATCATTTTTCTCCTGCTAATTTGGCATCAAAGTTTAGGAATCTGGTCGCCCAGTAGGCTTTATGTTCCAGTTCCACGGGCAGGTGACATGCCTTACCATACACGAGTTGGTATAGAGAGGTCCCTATAGGGGTTTTGAATGCTGTTCTGTAAGCCCACAGAGCATCATCCAAGCTCCGTGCCCAATCCTTTCTACGGGTATTTACTGTCCGTTCCAGGATTCTCTTTAATTCTCTGTTAGAGACTTCAGCTTGCCCATTGGTTTGTGGATGATATGGAGTAGCCACCTTATGGCGAATTCCATACCGAACCATGGCAGAGTAAAGCTGTTTATTGCAGAAGTGAGTGCCCCCATCACTGATTAGTACTCTAGGGACACCAAACCTGCTAAAGATATGTTTCTGGAGGAACTTCAGCACTGTTTTAGTATCATTGGTGGGAGTGGCAATAGCCTCAACCCATTTTAATACATAGTCAACTGCCACCAGAATATAAGTGTTTGAGTATGATGGTGGGAAAGGTCCCATGAAGTCAATTCCCCATACGTCAAACAACTCAATTTCCAAGATTCCTTGTTGAGGCATGGCGTAACCATGAGGCAGATTACCAGCTCTTTGACAACTGTCACAATTACGTACAAACTCTCGGGAATCTTTATAGAGTGTGGGCCAATAGAAGCCACATTGGAGGACCTTGGTGGCTGTTCGCTCACCTCCGAAATGGCCTCCATATTGAGATCCGTGGCAATGCCACAGGATCCTCTGTGCTTCTTCTCTAGGCACACACCTACGGATAATTCCGTCTGCACATCTCTTAAAGAGATAAGGTTCATCCCACAAGTAGTACTTTGCATCAGTAATTAATTTCTTCTTTTGTATCCTGTTGTACTCCTTGGGTATGAACCTTGCAGCTTTATAGTTTGCAAAATCGGCAAACCATGGTGCTTCCTGAATGGAAAATAAATGCTCATCAGGAAACGTCTCAGAGATCTCAAGAAAGGGGAGGGACATCCCTTCCACTGGCTCTATCCAAGACAGATGATCAGCCACTTGTTTCTCTGTCCCTTTTCTGTCTCTTATTTCTATATCAAATTCTTGCAGAAGCAATACCCATCTAATGAGCCTGGGTTTTGAATCCTGCTTTGTGAATAAATATTTAAGAGCAGCATGGTCAGTATACACAATCACTTTTGATCCTACTAAGTATGATCTGAACTTGTCAATGGCGTAAACCACTGCAAGTAGTTCTTTTTCTGTGGTTGTGTAATTTTTCTGGGCATCATTTAGAATGCGACTGGCATAATAAATGACATGCAGAAGCTTGTCGTGCCTCTGTCCCAATACTGCACCAATGGCATGATCACTGGCATCACACATTAGCTCAAATGGTAATGTCCAGTCTGGTGCAGAGATGACTGGTGCTGTGACCAGCTTAGCTTTCAGCATTTCAAACGCCTGCAGGCACTCTGTGTCTAACACAAATAGTGTGTCAGCAGCTAGCAGATTGCTTAGAGGTTTTGCGATTTTTGAAAAATCCTTTATAAACCTCCTATAGAATCCTGCATGCCCTAGAATGCTTCTGATTGCCTTAACATTGGCAGGTGGTGGTAATTTTTCAATTACCTCTATTTTTGCTTGATCCACCTCTATTCTCTTGTTTGAGATTTTATGCCCAAGAACAATTCCTTCAGTCACCATGAAGTGACACTTTTCCCAGTTTAAAACTAGGTTGGTCTCTTGGCATCTTTTCAGAACAAGTTTCAGGTGATCAAGACAGGAGCTGAATGAGTCTCCATATACTGAGAAGTCATCCATGAAGACTTCCAGAAATTTTTCCACCATATCAGAGAAAATAGAGAGCATGCATCTCTGGAAGGTTGCAGGCGCATTACATAGCCCAAATGGCATACTTCTATAAGCAAACACTCCAGATGGACATGTGAATGCTGTTTTCTCTTGATCTTGGGGATCCACTGCAATTTGGTTATAGCCTGAGTAGCCATCCAAAAAGCAGTAATAATCATGACCTGCTAGTCTTTCTAGCATCTGGTCTATGAATGGTAAAGGAAAATGATCCTTTCTGGTGGCTGTATTGAGCCTTCTATAGTCAATACACATGCGCCACCATGTAACTGTTCTTGTAGGAACCAGTTCATTTTTTTCATTATGAATCACTGTCATGCCTCCCTTTTTTGGGACGACTTGAACAGGGCTCACCCAGGGGCTATCAGAAATAGGATAAATAATCCCAGCCTCCAGTAATTTGGTGATCTCTTTCTGCACCAATTCTTTCATGGCTGGATTTAGCCGCCTCTGTGGTTGAACCACTGGTTTGGCATTATCCTCCAATAAGATTTTGTGCATGCATCTAGCTGGGCTTATACCCTTAAGGTCACCTATGGACCACCCAAGAGCTGTCTTGTGTGTCCTTAGCACTTGAATAAGTGCCTCCTCTTCCTGTGAATTTAAAGCAGAGCTTATGATCACTGGAAAAGTGTCACCTTCTCCCAAAAACGCATATTTCAAGGATGGTGGTAATGGCTTGAGCTCGGGTTTAGGAGGTTTTTCCTCTTTCAGAAGAAAGTTCAGAGGCTCTTTCATGTCCTCTGAATCCTCCAAATCAGGCTGAACATCTTTAAAGATGTCTTCCAACTCTGATTCGAGACTCTCAGCCATGTTGATCTCTTCTACCAAAGAGTCAATAAGATCAACTTTCATGCAGTCTGTTGATGTGTCTGGATGCTGCATGGCTTTGACAGCATTCAACTTAAACTCATCATCATTGACTCTCAGGGTTATTTCCCCCTGTTGGACGTCAATGAGAGATCGTCCAGTTGCTAGGAAGGGTCTTCCAAGAATGAGAGTAGCACTCTTGTGCTCCTCCATTTCCAGCACAACAAAATCAGTGGGAAAGGCGAATGGCCCAACTCTAACAATCATGTCTTCAATCACGCCTGATGGGTATTTAGTAGAACCATCAGCAAGTTGGAGACATATCCGGGTTGGTTTAACTTTTTCAGTTAAGCCAAGCTTTCTGATAGTGGATGCAGGTATTAGGTTGATGCTTGCCCCAAGATC
The DNA here is from genome assembly GCF_059453495.1 of Arachis ipaensis. NCBI lineage: Eukaryota > Viridiplantae > Streptophyta > Magnoliopsida > Fabales > Fabaceae > Arachis > Arachis ipaensis. The sequence goes on along the minus strand of NC_142435.1, from coordinate 112,233,370 downwards.
GCATAAAGCTGTCTTGGTGCAATTACCTTCTAATATGCATGGTATCAGAAAACTCCCAAGGTCTTTAAGCTTTTCAGGAAAGCTTTTCAGAATGACTGCACTGCATTCTTCAGTGAGGAGAACTCTTTCTGTTTCTCTCCAATCCTTCTTATGACTCAAGATCTCTTTCATGAACTTGGCATAAGAAGGTATTTGCTCAAGTGCTTCTGCAAATGGAATCTTTATTTCAAGAGTCATGAGATAATCTGCAAAGCGAGCAAATTGCTTATCCTGCTCCTCTTTCTAGAGTTTTTGAGGATAAGGTATCTTGGCTTTATATTCTTCAACCTTAGTTGCTGCAGGTTTATTGCCTATAGAAGTGGTTGAAGAAGCCTTTTTAGAGGGATTGTTATCGGCATTTGTGTGTGTCTGATCCCTCACTAGCAATTGAGTTCCAGAGTTAGAAGCTGGAGTGACGTTAGATGCCAGCTCATTGTCTGTTCCTGGCGTCTGAACGCCAAAACTGTGCCCATTTTGGGCGTTCAACGCTGGATCCTGCCCCATTTGGGCGTTCAACGCCAGATTCTTGCCCATTTCTGGCGTTGAACGCCAATCCTGCCTTGTTTCTGGCGTTGAACGCCAGTTTTGGGCATGGTCTGGGCACTCAGCGCTAGCCTGCCACCAATTTTCTGGCGTTTTAGCGCCAGAATTATTTTTTCCTGGGCTCTTACTGTCCTCAGGTGAATCTTTGGTGGGTTGCTCATTTCTTGACTTTTTGATGCCTTGAGGTGGGGTATTTAATGTTTTCCCACTTCTTAATTGAACTACTTGGCATTCTTCTGCTATTTGCCTTGATAGCTGTTGCTTTGTTTGCTTAAACTGTTCGTCCATATGTATATTAGCTATCCTTGTCTCTTGTAACCTGTCCTTAAATTCGGCTAGCTGCTTTGTTAGAAAATCCAATTGCTGATTGAATTCAACAGCTTGTTTTACAGGACTGAGTTCAGCAGTTACTGTTTTAACCTCTTCATTCATGGAAGGGTTGCTGCTTAGGTACAGATGCTGATTCCTGGCAACTGTATCAATGAGCTCTTGAGCCTCTTCAATTGTCTTTCTCATGTGGATAGATCCACCAGCGGAGTAATCTAGAGACATCTGAGCTCCTTCTGCAAGCCCATAGTAGATGTCTAACTGAACCCACTCTGAAAACATTTCAGAGGGACATTTTCGTAGCATCTCTCTGTATCTATCTCTCCCAGGCATCATAAAGAGATTCATTATCTCCTTGTTTAAAGCCTTGGATGTCCAGCCTTAGCTGTGTCATCCTTTTTGGAGGGAAATATTGATTCAGGAATTTTTCTGTCAGCTGTTTCCATGTCTTTATGCTGGCCTTAGGTTGGTTATTCAAACACCTCTTAGCTTGGTCTTTTACAGCAAATGGAAATACTAATAGTCTGTAGACATCCTGATCTATTTCTTTATCATGTACTGTGTCAGCAATTTGTAGAAACTGTGCCAGAAACTCTGTAGGTTCTTCCTGTGGAAGGCCGGAATACTGGCAACTTTGCTGCACCATGATAATGAGCTGAGGATTCAACTCAAAGCTACTGACTCCAATGGAGGGTATGCAGATGCTACTCCCATATGAAGCAGTAGAGGGGTTAGAATATGACCCCAGAGTCCTCCTGGACTGTTCATTTCCGCTTAGATCCAGGATGGAGAAAGGGAGATGATGTAAAATAGAGAAAGTATTTTTATTTATTTAATTTATTTATTTATTTAGAAAACAAAATAAATTAAAATAAAATAAATAAAAATGGGTGAAGATTTTCGAAAAAATGAGAAGTGGATTTCTGCATCATTTACTCATTTCTGTAAACCCTAGGTTACTAGTTCTCTATAAATAGGACCTTTTGCTATTGTATTTTCATCTTTGATTAGTCTTATGCTATCTTAGACCTTTATGGGGGCTGGCCATTTGGCCATGCCTGGACCTTCATTACTTTTTTATTTTCAACGGTGGATTTTCTACACCCCATGGATTAAGGTGTGGATCTTTGCTGTTCTTCATGAATTAATGCAAAGTACTATTGTTTTTCTATTCAATTCAAGCTTATTCTTATTCCAAGATATTCACTCGCACTTCAACCTGATGAATGTGATGATCTGTGACACTCATCATCATTCTCACCTATGAACGCGTGCCTGACAACCACTTCCGTTCTATCTGCAATGGCTTGAGTGTGTATCTCCTAGCCTCCATTCCAAAAGATCGGAGTCTTCGTGGTATAAGCTAGAATTATTGGCGGTCATTCCTGAGATCCGGAAAGTCTAAACCTTGTCTATGGTATTTCGAGTAGGATCTGGGATGGGATGACTGTGACAAGCTTCAAACTCGCGAGTGTTCGGCGTAGTGACAGACGCAAAAGGATCAATGGATCCTATTCCAACATGATCGAGAACCAACAGCTGATTAGCCGTGTGGTGACAGCGCATTTGGACTATTTTCACTGAGAGGATGGGAGGTAGCCATTGACAACAGTGATACCCAACATACAGCTTGCCATGGAAAGGAGTATGAATGATTGGATGAAGACAATAGGAAAGCAGAAGTTCAGGAGGAACAAAGCATCTTCATACGCTTATCTGAAATTCTCACCAATGAATTACATAAGTATCTCTATCTTATCTTATATTTTATTCATCTTTTAATTATCAATTCTCCATAACCATTTGAATCCGCCTGACTGAGATTTACAAGATGACCATAGCTTGCTTCAAGCCGACAATCTCCATGGGATCGACCCTTACTCACGTAAGGTTTATTACTTGGACGACCCAGTGCACTTGCTGGTTAGTTGTGCGAAGTTGTAAAAAAGAAGTGAGATTATAATTGTGCATACCACGTTGTTGGCGCCATTGAAGATCACAATTTCGTGCACCAACTACCACAGAAATAAACATGTTGGTGCTTCAATTGAAGGTTTTGGTGGAATTTGCATAGTGGTGGGGTTATGGGGTGGAAGGAACCTACAGAAACAAAATTCATGGGAAGAAAGAATTTATTTTTACAAGTGTGTTTGCTCTTAAAACCGGATGCTGATGCTCAAATTTGTGTCTTGGAAGTTGAGAATAGAGGTTAGAGCTTAGGTTTGGATATTGAGGACTTGCTGGTGCACGAATTATGAATCACACTTTTCACAACTCGTACCACTGACCAGCAAGTGCACTGGGTCGTCCAAGTAATACCTCACGTGAGTAAGGGTCGAATCCCACGGAGACTGTTGGTTTGAAGCAATCTATGGTTATCTTGTAAATCTTAGTCAGGAAGTCAATTACGTTTATCAGTTGATTTGCAAATAAACAAGAGAGCATAAATTAAAGGTTACTTGTTATGCAGTAATGGAGAATATGTTGGAGTTTTGGAGATGCTTTGTCTTCTGAATCTCTGCTTTCCTCTGTCTTCTGATTCACGCACGCACGTCCTCCTATGGCAAGCTGTGTGTTGGTGGATCACCGTTGTCAATGGCTACCTTCCATCCTTCCAGTGAAAACTACGCTCACGCGCTCTGTCACAGCACGGCTAATCACCGGTTGGTTCTCGATCCGGTTGGAATAGGATTTACTATCCTTTTGTGTCTGTCACTAACGCCCAGCCTTCAGGAGTTTGAAGCTTGTCACAGTCATTCAATCCTTGAATCCTACTCGGAATACCACAGACAAGGTTTAGACTTTCCGGATTCTCATGAATGCCGCCATCAGTTCTAGCTTATACCACGGAGATTTTGATTAAGGAATCCAAGAGATACTCATTCAATCGTATATAGAACGAAGGTGGTTGTCAGGCACACGTTCATGATTTGAGGAAGGTGATGAGTGTCACAGATCATCACCTCCATCACAGTTAAGCGCGAATGAACATCTTAGATAGGAACAAGCGTGTTTGAATGGAAAACAGAAATACTTGCATTAATTCATCGAGACACAGCAGAGCTCCTCACCCCCAACAATGGGGTTTAGAGACTCATGCCGTCAGAGAATACAAAGTTTAGATCTAAAATGTCATGAGGTACAAAATAAGTCTCTAAAAGTTGTTTAAATACTAAACTAGTGGCCTAGGTTTACAAAATATGAGTAAACTATGATGGATGATGCAGAGATCCACTTCTGGGGCCCACTTGGTGCGTGTTGGGCTGAGACTTAAGCAATTCACATGCAGAGGCCATTTGTGGAGTTGAACGCCAGTTTTTATGCCAGTTTGGGCGTTCAACTCCAGCTTTTGATCCTTTTCTGGCGCTGGACGCCAGAATTGGGCAGAGAACTGGCGTTGAACGCCAGTTTACGTCATCTATCCTTGTGCAAAGTATGGACTATTATATATTGCTGGAAAGCCCTGGATGTCTACTTTCTAACGCAATTGGAAGCATGCCATTTTGAGTTTGGTAGCTCCATAAAATCCACTTTGAGTGCAGAGAGGTCAGAATCCAACAGCATCAGCAGTCCTTTTTCAGCCTGAATCAGATTTTTGCTCAGCTCCTTCAATTTCAGCCAGAAAAATACCTAAAATTACAGAAAAACACAAAACTCATAGTAAAGTCCTGAAATATGAATTTTTTCCTAAAAACTAATGAAAATAGAGTAAAAACTAACTAAAACACACTCAAAACTATATGAAATTAACCCCAAAAAGCGTATAAAATATCCGCTCATCACTTGCCGAAAGAGGTTTTACTCAGAGAAGACATCAAGACAGGATATAATTCGTGGGAGGTGCTGCAATTTTCATTTATTTAAGAAAAATATCAGATCATTAATAATTTTTTTTATATTTATCTTCCATTTAAATTGATATGATTAATTTTTTATTTTAGGGTTAAGAACTTTTTTCGTCCCTAAGGTCTGAGGCCAAAATCAAAATCGTCCCCGACCTTTTTTTGTTATTAAAATCATCCTCAACGTTACAAAATATTATAAAATCGTCCTTTTCTACTTTAATTTTTTTTTATCAAATTACCCTTAATAATTAATATAAATAATATTAAAAAAATAAAAACAAAACCTCCCCCCTCCACCTGCACCCCCATTCCCGGATCTATTTCCTTTCTTCTCTCCCCATCCCCTTCCTCATACCCCTATCTTCGAAACCCCCAAACCCCAATCCCAACTCCAATTCTTCTTATCTCCCTTTCTGCTACCCTACTATCTCCGCCCTTGCCTCCTTCGCCACCTTCTTCTTTCTCTCCATCACCAACCTCAACCCTTCCTCCATTGGTGTTATCCTCACCTTTCTCAGCCACCCACCAACGACAATCATGTCGGCATCGACCTCAACAGCGTCGTTTTAGCTCTGGCTACCGATTTGGGTTTCTTACTCCAATGGTTTCAGCTCTGGCCGCTGCCATCATGTCGTTCTCCATCACCGTCATTTCTTTCCTCAGCCACAGCTGTGACAGCGCCAGTAGTAGTAGCTTCCCACACGTCGTTCCTCCTCTTTTCCTCAACTGCGACGGCAACGGATGGCAGCAACACCACCCCTCTTTTGAGTTCTCTATTTCTATCTTCATTCTTCCTTTCTTTTTATTTTTTTTTAATTTTTGAAGAACATAAACATCATCTCTTTTTAATTTTTTTAATTTATGTTGTTGCTGATTTTAGATCTGAAATTGTTGTTGATGATTATTGAATTATTGTTTAATCTAAAATTTTTGTTGATTTATTTTGTGGATGTTGCTGTTGATTTATTTTGGGACTATTGTTGTTACTGAAAGAAAAGTGTTGGGAGTAATGAGTAGGTGATAATAAAGAAGGTGTGTTGGTTATAATGGCAGGGGTCATGGCTATGGTGGCAGTGGTGATGGTGGTGAGGAAAGAGAGAGGGAGGAGATGCGAAGCAATGATGATGCTGTGAAGTTAATAATGAGGGTATGGAGATTTTTTTATTATTTCTGTTTGAGGGTAAAATTATCCAAAAAATATTTTTTTATGGAAAAAAAAACGATTTTATAACGTTTTGTAATGTTGAGGATGATTTTAATAACAAAAAAAGGTCGGAGACAATTTTGATTTTGGCCTCAGACCTTAAGGACGAAAAAGTATTTAACCCCTTTATTTTACTTAAAGTATTGTCTCTAGCCTTTTTAATCAAATTACAGAAAATTATAAATCATTCTCAAGAAAAATTTACATTCGATATTTTGGTTCTAACAAAATTGTAGAAAATTAACTTATCTTATAATAATTTTATTTAAATTATTTTGTAATAAAATTTATGTAAAATTTATTTACTCTGTATACATATTAAATTTTTTTTACTGAAAACAGTAAAAAAATTAATCTGTCTCTGATTTAAAATTTATTGAAGACCAATTTAAATTACTCATTTAATAAAAATTTATAATTTGGTCTTGGATAATTTAAAATTTTTATAACCAAACTTTTTAGAATTATGAAAAAATTTTGGACCATATATTTTTTAAGACAATGACATATTTAAATAAAATGAGATTTAAAAATATCCAAATGTAACAAATGAGAATTGATACATTTGAGGTCGGATAAAAATTCTATGTAAATTATAGGCGTGTACATGGTCCGGCCCGGCCCGATCCGAATATTTTAAGGGCTAGTTTGGTGTGATTTTATCGAGTCTAGGGTCAGGTACGGATCTCAAAAATAGACCTGGTCATCAGTTAATACTGGGTCTTTGTCAAGACGAATCCGGTTTTACCCGACCCATGTGCATCCTAAAGAAATTAAAAAATGTATATATATATATATATATTTTAAATTATTTTTAATATTATGTTATATTAATTATAAGCTTATTATTTTATTTTAATGACACTTGTTGAATTAGAAAATAAATCAAAGAAGCATCAAATTAGATTTTATAGACAAAATCAAATTCAAATATGGATATCAACTATTTTTCATATCCCTATTATATGTCATGTAGAAATATAGATAAAGTTTGTCCTTTTTTATTAATATTTCAAATAAAAATCAAGTATTTAAAACTTAAACTGATATTTATTTTTTTTCAAATATATTCATTTTAGAGTTCACATGTTACAAATAGCAAATAAAAAAATATAATTTTGAAGCTAACAAACATATATTTAACTAACATGTAATTTATATTTCTTCATCATTTCTGTACTTATTTTTTAAACATCTAAATGAGTTAAGCTTCAAACTAGTTATAAATTTTTATTCAAATTTTAATTTAGTGTTTGAATTTTCAATTACCTTTATTTGATTCCTAAATTTTTATTTTAGTCTTTTTAATATTTTTCATCATATTACAAGTAATTGAACCATATTTTAACACATATTATTAATTAATATGTCACATTGACATGTCGTTAATAGAAAATATTAAAAGAATTACCATGAATCATTGAATGAAAATCGATCTGAATTGAAGTAATTAAAAATTTACGAACTCATTTAAAATTTGTGTAAAAATTTAAAAAATATTGTGAGACTTAAGTCAATTCCATCTTGTTAAAATTAACTGTTATTAAATTTGGTGAAAATTTCAAAAAAACTATTACTTATATTTTTTAATGCTTTTTATGTAATATTTTCCAACAAATTAATAGCGGCGTGTCGCGCAAGCTGGTATGTGAATGCTGTTTCGCGTGTCTCTCGGCAGTTAAGACCTTGCAGTTTTTCAAACATTTATACCTTTCTTACCTCCTTGTCTTATTTATTCTCTCTGTCGCATCACTCGTCACAACCACCAACTATTACTCTCTCATCGTGGCCAAGTGCCAATTGAATCACTCCGATTGCCACAGCACCGCAATCAACACCAAGCTCCGTCGTCAGCTCCCTCCATCTCACGATGACACCAATTATCGAACCCGTCGAGGTCTTCGTTCTCGCTACCTTGCCTTCAACAACATGATTAAAGGTGAACTCTACCTTTATTTTCTCAATCTCTATAACCTTTAGCTCTATTTTACTATTGTTTCATTTTTTATAGATCATTTTTCAAAACAAAAACCAAATACTTGTAAATTGAAGTTATAGCATCCTTACAAGTTCAAATCTAGAAAAAGAAAAATAATGTTGTTGATGTTACTTGTTTCCATGCTTACTTTTATCTATTTGCTTACGTATTTTTATAGATGAAAGGGACAAAATTGCAAGGGCTGATTCTGAGAAGTTTGAGTTGATATTTGGTGAAATGGAGAGGTTGCATCAACTAGATATATAAGCCCATTTTTCTGTTATTAGCAACACATTCTTGTGCTGCATTTATATTGTAAGGTTTGGCTTGGCCGCCTTGTTGAACATTTAAGAAATCAATAGTAATCAACACTGTACTAGTTGACTAAATGTTAAGGTCGGAAATTAAACAAACTGTAGAAAAATTATTAAATCAATCATAATAATTACGATGTTCTTTTCAAAAATTTTGCACATATGTAACAGAATTTATACTGAAAGTTTTCCGTTTGCCATTTGTATGCTCAAATTTTTTTGTGCATTGGTGCACGAAATTGTGATCTCTGAAACGGCGCCAAAAACTTGGTGCGCACAATCGTAATCTCAACTCTTTTTCACAACTCCGCACAACTAACCAGTAAGTGCTCTGGGTCGTCCAAGTAATAAACCATACGTGAGTAAGGGTCGATCCCACGGAGATTGTCAGCTTGAAGCAAGCTATGGTCATCTTGTAAATCTCAGTCAGGCATATTTAAATGGTTATGAGGTTTTGAGAATTAAAATATAAATAAAATATAAAATAAGATATAAATACTTATGTAATTCATTGGTGGGATTTCAGATAAGCGTATGAAGATGCTTTGTTCCTTCTAAACCTCAGCTTTCCTACTGTCTTCATTCAATCATTCATACACCTTTCCATGGCAAGCTGTATGTTGGGGGATCACCGTTGTCAATGGCTACCGTCTGTCCTCTCAGTGAAAATGGTCCAAATGCGCTATCACTGCACGGCTAATCATCTGTCGGTTCTCACTCATGTTGGAATAGGATCCATTGATCCTTTTGCGTCTGTCACTACGCCCAACACTCGCGAGTTTGAAGCTCGTCACAGTCATCCCTTCCTAGATCCTACTCGGAATACCACAGACAAGGTTTAGACTTTTCGGATCTCAGAAATGGCCGCCAATAATTCTAGCCTATACCACGAAGACTCTGATCGTGAACAAGGAGGCTAAGAGATATGCATTCAAGCTTGTTTTCATGTAGAACGGAAGTGTTTGTCAGGCACGCGTTCATAAGTGAGAATGGTGATGAGTGTCACTTGATCATCACATTCATCATGTTCTTGTGTGTGAATCAATATCTTAGAATAAGAATAAGCTTGAGTTGAATAGAAAAATAATAGTACTTTGCATTAATTCATGAGGAACAGCAGAGCTCCACACCTTAATCTATGGGGTGTAGAGACTCCACCGTTGAAAATACATAAGTGAAAGGTCTAGGCATGGTCGTGAGGCTAGCCTCCAAACGTGTACAATGATCTATGATAGTATAAAACTGATCAAGGATATAAAATAAATCATTGAAAGTAGTTTTTATACTAAACTAGTAGCTAGGGTTAGAGAAAATAAGTAACTAAGTGCAGATAGTGCAAAAATCCACTCTTGGGGCCCACTTGGTGTGTGCTTGGGCTGAGCGTTGAAGCTTTCACGTGTAGAGACTCTTCTTGGAGTTAAACACCAGCTTTGGTGCCAGAATAGGGTAGAAAGTGGGCGTTCAAACGCCAGTTTGCGCTATCAAAAATCGGGCAAAGTATGGACTATTATATATTTCTGGAAAGCCCAGGATGTCTACTTTTCAACGCAATTGAGAGCGCGCCAATTGGGTTTCTGTAGCTCCAAAAAATCTATTTTGAGTGCAGGGAGGTCAGAATCCAACAGCATCTGCAATCCTTTTTTAGCCTCTGAATCAGATTTTTGCTCAGGTACCTCAATTTCAGACAGAAAATATCTGAAATCATCGAAAAACACACAAACTCATAGTAAAGTCTAGAAATGTGATTTTTATTTAAAAATTAATAAAAATATAATAAAAAGTAACTAAAACATACTAAAAACTACCTAAAAATAATGCCAAAAAGTGTATAAATTATCCGCTCATCACAACACCAAACTTAAATTGTTGCTTGTCCCCAAGCAACTAAAAAAAAAGTAGGATAAAAAGAAGAGAATATATAATAAATTCCAAAAACATCTATGAAGATCAGTCTTAATTAGATGAGCGGGGCTATTAGCTTTTTGCTTCTGAACAGTTTTGGCATCTCACTTTATCCCTTAAAGTTCAGAATGATTGGCATCTATAGGAACTCAGAATTCAGATAGTGTTATTGATTCTCCTAGTTCAGTATGTTGATTCTTGAACACAGCTACTTTATGAGTCTTGGCCGTGACCCTAAGCATTTTGTTTTCCAGTATTACCACCGGATACATAAATGCCACAAACACATAACTGGGTGAACCTTTTCAGATTGTGACTCAGATTTTGCTAGAGTCCCTAATTAGAGGTGTCCAGAGCTCTTAAGCACACTCTTTTTTTCTTGGACCACGACTTTAACCGCTCAGTCTCAAGCTTTTCACTTGACACCTTCACGCCACAAGCACATGGTTAGGGACAGCTTGGTTTAGCCGCTTAGGCCAGGATTTTATTCCTGTGGGCCCTCCTATCCACTGATGCTCAAAGCCTTGGATCCTTTTTATTTTACCCTTGCCTTTTGGTTTAAAGGGTTATTGGCTTTTTCTTCTTGCTTTTTCTTTTTCTTTTATTTTTTTCGCCATTTTTTTCTGCAAGCTTTGTATTCACTGCTTTTTCTTGCTTCAAGAATCAATTTTATGATTTTTTAGATTATCAAATAAAATTTCTCCTTTTTCATCATTCTTTCAAGAGCCAACAATTTTAACATTCATAAACAACAAATTTAAAAATATGCACTGTTCAAGCATTCATTCAGAAAACAAAAAGTCTTGCCACCACATCAAAATAATTAAACTACTTTAAAATTCAAAATTCATGTACTTCTTATTATTTTGCAATTAAAAACATTTTTCATTTAAGAAAGGTGATGGATTCACAGGACATTCATAGCTTTAAGGCATAGACACTAAGACACTAATGATCATGTAATAAAGACACAAACATAGATAGAACATAAAGTATAGGAAACAAAAAACAGAAAAAAAGAATAAATAGACAAGGAGATTAAGGAACGGGTCCACCTTAGTGAGGGTGGCGTCTTCTTCCTCTTGAAGAACCAATGGTACTCTTGAGCTCCTCTATGTCTCTTCCTTGCCTTTGTTGTTCCTTCCTCATAGCTCTTTCATCTTCTTTAATCTCATGGTGAATGATGGAGTGTCTTGGTGCTCCACCCTTAGTTGTCCCATGTTGAAACTTAATTCTCCTAGGGAGGTGTTAATTTGCTCCCAATAGTTTTGTGGAGGAAAGTGCATCCCTTAAGGCATCTCAGGGATTTCATGATGAGGAATTTTCTCATGCTCTTGTTGAGGTCCATGAGTGGGCTCTCTTGTTTGCTCCATCCTCTTTTTAGTGATGGGCTTGTCCACTTCAATGAGGATGTCTCCCTCTATTACAATCCCAGCCGAATTGCAGAGGTGACAAATGAGGTGAGGAAAGGCTAACGTTGCCAAAGTGGAGGACTTGTCCGCCACCTTGTAGAGTTCTTGAGGTATAATCTCATGAACTTCCACTTCCTCCCCAATCATGATACTATGGATCATGATGGCCCGATCCACAGTTATTTCAGATCGATTGCTAGTAGGAATGATAAAGCGTTGGATGAATTCCAACCATCCTCTAGCTACAGGCTTAAGGTCCGGTCTTCTCAATTGAACCGGTTTGCCTCTTGAGTCACTTTTCCATTGAGCTCCTTCCACACATATGTCCATGAGGACTTGGTCCAACCTTTGATCAAAGTTGACCCTTCTAGTGTAGGGGCGTGCATTTTCTTGCATCATTGGCAAGTTGAACGCTAACCTTACATTTTCCGGACTGAAATCTAAGTATTTCCCTCGAACCATTGTAAGCCAATTCTTTGGATTCGGGTTCATACTTTGATCATGGTTCCTAGTGATCCATGCGTTTGCATAGAACTCTTGAACCATTAATATTCTGACTTGTTGAATAGGATTGGAGAGAACTTCCCATCCTCTTCTTCTAATCTCATGTCGGATCTCCAGATACTCACTCCTTTTGTGCTTGAAAGGGACCTCAGGGATCACCTTCTTCTTGGCCACAACTTCATAGAAGTGGTCTTGATGGACCTATGAGATGAATCTCTCCATCTCCCATTACTCGGAGGTGGAAGTTTTTGCTTTCCCTTTGATCTTTCTAGAGGTTTCTCCAGCCTTAGGTGTCATAAATGGTTATGAAAAAATAAAAAGCAATGCTTTTACCACACCAAACTTAAAGTGTTTGCTCATCCTCGAGCAAAGAAGAGAGAATGAAGGAAAAGAAGAAGAAAATAGAGGAGATGGAGGGGGAGGGTGAGTTCGGCCAAGGGGGTATAAGTTGTTTGTGATGTGTGAAATTGAAGGAGTGATGAGGGGTATATATAGGAGTGTGGAGAGGCTTGGTTCATGTATTTGGGGTTGGGTTTGGGAGGGAAAAAGAGTTTTGAATTTGAAGGTAGGTGGTGTTTTGGGGAAAAGTGAATGAGGTGATTGGTGAAGGGTATTTGAGGAAGAGGGTAATATTTGATAGGTGAAGGGTATTTGGGGAAGAATGTTATGGAAAGGTATGAAGAGGAGAGAAGAGGTGGGGTAGGTGGGGATCCTGTGGGGTCCACAGATCCTGAGGGGTCAAGGACTTTAACATCCCTGCTCCATTTAGGCGTGCAAAACGCCCTTAGAGTGCAATTCTGGCGTTAAACGCCAGATTGCTGCTTGTTTCTGGTGTTTAACGCCAGCTTTTCTCCCTTTCTTGGCGTTTAACGCCAACTTGGTGCCCTTTTCTAGCGTTAAACGCCAGACTGGTGCCTGTTTCTGGCGTTAAATGCAAGTCTGGTGCCCATTTCTGGCGTTAAACGCCCAGAATGGTGCCAAACTGGGCGTTTAACGCCCATTCTGCTACTCTTGCTGGTGTTTAAACGCGAGTAAGTTCTTTCTCAAGGGTGAGCTATTTTTAATGCTATTTTTCATTCTATTTTTGATTTTTCAGTTGTTTTTGTGACTTCACATTATCATCAACCTAAAGAAAATATAAAATAACAATGGAAAATAAATAGATATAATTAAATAACATTGGGTTGCCTCCCAATAAGCGCTTCTTTAATGTCAATAGCTTGACAGTGAGCTCTCATGGAGCCTCAGAGATAATCAGAGCAGGGTTGGGGCCTCTCAACACCAAACTTAGAGTTTGGTTGTGGCCTCTCAATACCAAACTTAGAGTTTGGTTGTGGCCTCCCAACACCAAACTTAGAGTTTGAATGTGGGGGTTTTATTTGACTCTGTATTGAGAGAAGCTCTTCATGCTTCCTCTCCATGGTTACAGAAGGAGAACCTTGAGTCTTGAATACAAGGTAGTCCTCATTCAACTTAAGGACCAACTCTCCTCTGTCAACATCAATCACAGCTTCTGCTGTGGCTAGTGGTGCACGAAATTGTGATCATCAACAATGGCGCCAAAGGACTTGGAGCTCTTAAACGTGAATCACACTTTGTCACAATTCCGCACAACTAACCAGCAAGTGCACTGGGTTGTCCAAGTAATAAACCTTACGTGAGTAAGGGTCGATCCCACGGAGACTGTCGGCTTGAAGCAAGCTATGGTCACCTTGTAAATCTCAGTCAGGCGAATTTAGATGGTGATGGAGAATTGATAATTAAAAGATAAATAAAACATAAAATAAAGATAGAGATACTTATGTAATTCTTTGGTTGGAATTTTAGATAAGCGAATGAAGATGCTTTGTTCCTCCTAAACCTCTGCTTTCCTATTGTCTTCTTCCAATCATTCATACTCCTTTCCATGGCAAGCTTTATGTTGGGTATCACCGTTGTCAATGGCTACTTCCCGTCCTCTCAGTGAAAATGTTTCGAATACGCTGTCACCGCACGGTTAATCATCTGTCGGTTCTCGATCATGTTGGAATAGGATCCATTGATCCTTTTGCGTCTGTCACATGCCCAACAATCGCGAGTTTGAAGCTCATCACAGTCATCCCTTCCCAGATCCTACTCGGAATATCACAGACAAGGTTTAGACTTTTCGGATCTCAAGAATGACCGCCAATAATTCTAGCCTATACCACGAAGGTTCCAATCTTAGATTAGAAACCCAAGAGATATGCATTCAAGCTTGTTTGCATGTAGAACAGAAGTGGTTGTCAGTCACGGGTTCATAGGTGAGAATGGTGATGAGTGTCACATAATCATCACATTCATCATGTTCTTGGGTGCGAATGAATATCTTGGAGAAGAAATAGACTTGAGTTGAATAGAAAAATAATAGTACTTGTATTAATTCATGAAGAACATCAGAGCTCCATACCTTAATCTATGGTGTGTAGAAACTCTACCGTTGAAAATACAAAAGTGATAATGGTGTAAGCATGGCCGAATGGCCAGCTGATGAGCGGATATTTTATACGCTTTTTGGGGATAATTTCATATAGTTTTGAGTATGTTTTTGTTAGTTTTTAGTCTATTTTTATTAGTTTTTAGGAAAAATTCATATTTCTAGACTTTACTATGAGTTGTGTGCTTTTCTGTAATTTCAGGTATTTTTCTGGCTGAAATTGAAGGAGCTGAGCAAAAATCTGATTCAGGCTGAAAAAGGACTGCTGATGCTGTTGGATTCTGACCTCCCTGCACTCAAAGTGGATTTTCTGGAGCTACAGAACTCAAAATGGCATGCTTCCAATTGCGTTGGAAAGTAGACATCCAGGGCTTTCCAGCAATATATAATAGTCCATACTTTGCACAAGGATAGACGACTTAAACTGGCGTTTAACGCCAGTTCTCTGCCCAATTCTGGCGTCCAGCGCCAGAAAAGGATCAAAAGCTGGAGTTGAACGCCCAAACTGGCATAAAAACTGGCGTTCAACTCCACAAATGGCCTCTGCACGTGAATTGCTTAAGTCTCAGCCCAGCACACACCAAGTGGGCCCCAGAAGTGGATCTCTGCATCATCCATCATAGTCCACTCATATTTTGTAACCCTAGGCTACTAGTTTAGTATTTAAACAACTTTTAGAGACTTATTTTGTATCTCATGACATTTTAGATCTAAACTTTGTATTCTCTGATGGCATGAGTCTCTAAACCCCATTGTTGGGGGTGAGGAGCTCTGCTGTGTCTCGATGAATTAATGCAAGTATTTCTGTTTTCCATTCAAACACGCTTGTTCCTATCTAAGATGTTCATTCGCGCTTAACTGTGATGGAGGTGATGATCTGTGACACTCATCACCTTCCTCAAATCATGAACGTGTGCCTGACAACCACCTCCATTCTATATACGATTGAATGGGTATCTCTTAAATTCTTTAATCAGAATCTCCGTGGTATAAGCTAGAACTGATGATGGCATTCATGAGAATCTGGAAAGTCTAAACCTTGTCTGTGGTATTCCGAGTAGGATTCAAGGATTGAATGACTGTGACGAGCTTCAAACTCCTGAAGGCTGGGCTTTAGTGACAGACGCAAAAGGATAGTAAATCCTATTCCAACCGGATCGAGAACCAACCGGTGATTAGCCGTGCTGTGACAGAGCGCGTGAGCGTAGTTTTCACTGGAAGGATGGAAGGTAGCCATTGACAATGGTGATCCACCAACACATAGCTTGCCATAGGAGGACGTGCGTGCGTGAACAAGAAGACAGAGGAAAGCAGAGATTCAGAAGACAAAGCATCTCCAAAACTCCAACATATTCTCCATTACTGCATAACAAGTAACCTTTAATCCATGCTCTATTGTTTATTTGCAATTCAACTGATAAACATAATTGACTTCCTGACTAAGATTGACAAGATAACCATAGATTGCTTCAAACCAACAATCTCTGTGGGATTCGACCCTTACTCACGTGAGGTATTACTTGGACGACCCAGTGCACTTGCTGGTCAGTGGTACGAGTTGTGAAAAGTGTGATTCATAATTCATGCACCAAGTTTTTGGCGCCGTTGCCGGGGATTGTTCGTGTTTGAACAACTGACGGACTATTTTGTTGCTTAGATTAGGAAAATTTTTCTTTTTGGTTTAGAGTCTCTTATTATTGTTCTTGGTTAAAAATATCCTTCTTTAAAACAAGTGTTACATTTACTGCCCAATTGGCTAAAGTGTTAGTCTAAGCCCGTGGCAGTTTGGTACACTCTTTTCAAAACCTTTTTCATAAATAATATTTTCTCTATTAAATTTTGTGCCAAACTTTAAGTTTGGTGTTTTCTTGTTGATTTCCCTTTGATTTTCAAAAATTTTGGTTTGGTTTTCTAAAAATTTTAAGTTTGGTGTTCTTTCTTCGTGTTCTTGAGTTTTCTTTGTGACTTGATCTTAAAATTTTTAAGTTTGGTGTTCCTTGGTGTTTTCCCTCCAAAATTTTCGAAAATAGGGAGCATTAGATCTAAAAATTTTAAGTCTTGTGCTATTTCATTGTTTTTCTCTTCCCTCTTAAAAATCAAAAAATATCTTTTCTCTCTATTTTAAAAACAAATTTTCGAAATATATTTCTAAAATTTAGAATTTTATTTCAAAATTTAAAACTTTTTTTCAAAATCATCATATCCTTTTCAAAACTTCCTAACCACCTTCTCTCTCCTCATTTTTTCGAAAATTTTTAACCATTTTTATTTATTTTATTTTAATTTATTTTATTTTTGAAATAAATAAATAAATAAATAAAAATAAATTTTTTATTTTACATCATCTCCCTTTCTCCATCATGGATCTAAGTGGAAATGAACAGTCCAGGAGGACTCTGGGGTCATATTCTAACCCCTCTACTGCTTCATATGGGAGTAGCATCTGCATACCCTCCATTGGAGTCAGTAGCTTTGAGTTGAATCCTCAGCTCATTATCATGGTGCAGCAAAGTTGCCAGTATTCCGGTCTTCCACAGGAAGAACCTACAGAGTTTCTGGCACAGTTTCTACAGATTGCTGACACAGTACATGATAAAGAAATAGATCAGGATGTCTACAGACTGTTACTGTTTCCATTTTCTGTAAAAGATCAAGCTAAGAGGTGGTTGAATAACCAACCTAAGGCCAGCATAAGGACATGGAAGCAGCTAACAGAAAAATTCCTGAATCAGTACTTTCCCCCAAAACGGATGACACAGCTAAGGCTGGATATCCAAGGCTTTAAACAAGGAGATAATGAATCTCTTTATGATGCCTGGGAAAGATACAGAGAGATGCTACGAAAATGCCCCTCTGAAATGTTTTCAGAGTGGGTTCAGTTAGACATCTTCTATTATGGGCTTGCAGAAGGAGCTCAGATGTCTCTAGACTACTCAGCTGGTGGATCTATCCACATGAGAAAGACAATTGAAGAGGCTCAAGAGCTCATTGATACAGTTGCCAGGAATCAGCATCTGTACCTAAGCAGTGACCCTTCCATGAAAGAAGAGGTTAAAACAGCAACTGCTGAACTCAGTCCTGTGAAACAAGCTGCTGAATTCAATCAGCAATTGGACTTCCTAACAAAGCAATTAGCCGAATTCAAAGATAGACTACAAGAGACAAGGATGGCTAATATACATATGGAAGAACAGTTTAAGCAAACAAAGCAGCAGCTGTCAAGACAAATAACAGAAGAATGCCAAGCAGTTCAATTAAGAAGTGGGAAAATATTAAATACCCCACCTCAAGGCAGCAAAAAGCTAAGGAATGAGCAAACCACCCAAAATTCACCTGAGGACAGTAAGAGCCCAGGGAAAAATAATTCTGGCACTAAAACGCCAGAAAATTGGTGGAAGGCTGGCGCTGAACGCCCAGACCATGCCCAAAACTGGCATTCAACGCCAGAAACAAGGCAAAACTGGCGTTCAACGCCAGAAATGGGCAAGGATCTGGCGTTGAACGCCCAAACTGGGCAAGATCTAGCGCTGAACGCCCAAAATGGGCACAATTCTGGCGTTCAGACGCCAGGAACAGACAAGGAGTTGGCGTCTAACGCCACTCCAGTTTCTAACTCTGGCACTCAATTGCCAGTGAGGGATCAGACACACACAAATGCTGATAACAACCCCTCTAAAAAGGCTTCTTCAACCACTTCTGTAGGCAATAAACCTGCAGCAACTACGCTTGAGGAATATAAAGCCAAGATACCTTATCCTCAAAAACTCCGGAAAGAGGAGCAGGATAAGCAATTTGCTCGCTTTGCAGATTATCTAAGGACTCTTGAAATAAAGATTCCATTTGCAGAGGCACTTGAGCAAATACCTTCTTATGCCAAGTTCATGAAAGAGATCTTGAGTCATAAAAAGGAGTGGAGAGAAACAGAAAGAGTTCTCCTCACTGAAGAATGCAGTGCAGTCATTCTGAAAAGCTTTCCTGAAAAGCTTAAAGACCCTGGGAGTTTTCTGATACCATGCATATTAGAAGGTGATTGCACCAAGACAGCTTTATGCGATCTTGGGGCAAGCATCAACCTAATACCTGCATCCACTATCAGAAAGCTTGGTTTAACTGAAGAAGTTAAACCAACCCGGATATGTCTTCAACTTGCTGATGGCTCCACTAAATACCCATCAGGCGTGATTGAAGACATGATTGTCAGGGTTGGGCCATTCGCCTTTCCCACTGACTTTGTTGTGCTGGAAATGGAGGAGCACAAGAGTGCTACTCTCATTCTAGGAAGACCCTTCCTAGCAACTGGACGATCCCTTATTGACGTCCAACAAGGGAAATAACCCTGAGAGTCAATGATGATGAGTTCAAGTTGAACGCTGTCAAAGCCATGCAGCATCCAAACACATCAACAGACTGCATGAAAGTTGATCTTATTGACTCCTTGGTAGAAGAGATCAACATGGCTGAGAGTTTCGAATCAGAGTTGGAAGACATCTTTAAAGATGTTCAGCCTGATTTGGAGGATTCAGAGGACATGAAAGAGCCTCTGAAATTTCTTCTAAAAGAGGAAAAACCTCCTAAACCCGAGCTCAAGCCATTACCACCATCCTTGAAATATTCATTTCTAGGAGAAGGTGATACTTTTCCAGTGATCATAAGCTCTGCTCTAAGTTCACAGGAAGAGGAAGCACTTATTCAAGTGCTAAGGACACACAAGACAGCTCTTGGGTGGTCCATAGGTGACCTTAAGGGCATAAGCCCAGCTAGATGCATGCACAAAATTCTATTGGAGAATAATGCCAAACCAGTAGTTCAACCACAGAGGCGGCTAAATCCAGCCATGAAGGAAGTGGTGCAGAAAGAGGTCACCAAATTACTAGAGGCTGGAATTATTTATCCCATTTCTGATAGCCCCTGGGTGAGCCCTGTTCAAGTCGTCCCAAAAAAGGGAGGCATGACAGTGATTCATAATGAAAAAAATGAACTGGTTCCTACAAGAACAGTTACAGGGTGGCGCATGTGTATTGACTACAGAAGGCTCAATATAGCCACCAGAAAGGATCATTTTCCTTTACCATTCATAGACCAGATGCTAGAAAGACTAGTAGGTCATGATTATTACTGCTTTTTGGATGGCTATTCAGGCTATAACCAGATTGCAGTGGATCCCCAGGATCAAGAGAAAATAGCATTCACATGTCCATCCGGAGTGTTTGCTTATAGAAGGATGCCCTTTGGGCTATGTAATGCGCCTGCAACCTTCCAGAGATGCATGCTCTCTATTTTCTCTGACATGGTGGAAAAATTTCTGGAAGTCTTCATGGATGACTTCTCAGTATATGGAGACTCATTCAGCTCCTGTCTTGATCACCTGAAACTTGTTCTGAAAATATGCCAAGAAACCAACCTAGTTTTAAACTGGGAAAAGTGTCACTTCATGGTGACTGAAGGAATTGTTCTTGGGCATAAAATCTCAAACAAGGGAATAGAGGTGGATCAAGCAAAAATAGAGGTAATTGAAAAATTACCACCACCTGCCAATGTTAAGGCAATCAGAAGCTTTCTGGGGCACGCAGGATTCTATAGGAGGTTTATAAAGGATTTTTCAAAAATCGCAAAACCTCTAAGCAATCTGCTAGCTGCTGACACGCCATTTGTGTTTGACACAAAGTGCCTGCAGGCGTTTGAAATGCTGAAAGCTAAGCTGGTCACAGCACCAGTCATTTCTGCACCAGACTGGACATTACCATTTGAGCTAATGTGTGATGCCAGTGATCATGCCATTGGTGCAGTATTGGGACAGAGGCATGACAAGCTTCTGCATGTCATTTATTATGCCAGTCGCGTTCTAAATGATGCCCAGAAAAATTACACAACCACAGAAAAAGAACTACTTGCAGTGGTTTACGCCATTGACAAGTTCAGATCATACTTAGTAGGATCAAAAGTGATTGTGTATACTGACCATGCTGCTCTTAAATATCTACTCACAAAGCAGGATTCAAAACCCAGGCTCATCAGATGGGTATTGCTTCTGCAAGAGTTTGATATAGAAATAAGAGACAGAAAAGGGACAGAGAACCAAGTGGCTGATCATCTGTCCCGGATAGAGCCAGTGGAAGGGACGTCCCTCCCTTCTCTTGAGATCTCTGAGACGTTTCCTGATGAGCATTTATTCGCCATTCTGGAAGCACCATGGTTTGCCGGTATTGCAAACTATAAAGCTGCAAGGTTCATACCCAAGGAGTACAACAGGATACAAAAGAAGAAATTAATTACTGATGCAAAGTACTACTTGTGGGATGAACCTTATCTCTTTAAGAGATGTGCAGACGGAATTATCCGTAGGTGTGTGCCTAGAGAAGAAGCACAGAGGATTCTGTGGCATTGCCACGGATCTCAATATGGAGGCCATTTCGGAGGTGAGCGAACAGCCACCAAGGTCCTCCAATGTGGCTTCTATTGGCCCACACTCTATAAAGATTCCCGAGAGTTTGTACGTAATTGTGACAATTGCCAAAGAGCTGGTAACCTGCCTCATGGTTACGCCATGCCTCAACAAGGAATCTTGGAAATTGAGTTGTTTGACGTATGGGGAATTGACTTCATGGGACCTTTCCCACCATCATACTCAAACACTTATATTCTGGTGGCAGTTGACTATGTATCAAAATGGGTTGAGGCTATTGCCACACCCACCAATGATACTAAAACAGTGCTGAAGTTCCTCCAGAAATATATCTTTAGCAGGTTTGGTGTCCTTAGAGTACTAATCAGTGATGGGGGCACTCACTTCTGTAATAAACAGCTTTACTCTGCCATGGTTCGGTATGGAATTCGCCACAAAGTGGCCACTCCATATCATCCACAAACCAATGGGCAAGCTGAAGTCTCTAACAGAGAATTAAAGAGAATCCTGAAACGGACAGTAAATACCCGTAGAAAGGATTGGGCACGGAGCCTGGATGATGCTCTGTGGGCTTACAGGACAGCATTCAAGACCCCCATAGGGACATCTCCATACCAACTCGTGTATGGTAAGGCATGTCACCTGCCCGTGGAACTGGAACATAAGGCCTACTGGGCAACCAGATTCCTAAACTTTGATGCCAAATTAGCAGGAGAAAAACGATTGCTCCAGCTAAATGAGCTAGAGGAATTCAGATTCACAGCTTTCGAAAATGCCAAGCTTTATAAAGAAAAATAAAAAAAATGGCATGACAGAAAGCTGTCATCTAGAATCTTTGAACCAGGACAGAAGGTCCTGTTGTTTAACTCTAGACTCAGGCTATTCCCCGGGAAACTGAAATCCCGGTGGAGGGGACCATACGTGATTACAAGTGTGTCACCATATGGTTATGTGGAGCTTCAAGATATTGATTCTGATAAGAAGTTCATTGTCAATGGACAGAGAATCAAGCATTATCTTGAAGGAAACGTTGAGCAAGAATGCTCAAGGCTGAAGCTAGATTAAAAGCTCAGCAAGGTCCAGCTAAAGACAATAAAGAAGCGCTTGCTGGGAGGCAACCCAGCCATGGGGCAACAATCCTCTAAGCTTTTTTGCCCTATTTCTATTTTTATTTTTATTTATTTATATAGAGTTCATTGATAACAAGGTAAATAATCATTTACAGAAGACCTCGGCACACAAAACAGAGAAAAAGATCTCACTGGCAAGAAAACGCCAGTAAAAGTGCATTTTGGGCGTTCAACGCCCAAAATGGGCATCCACTGGGCGCTGAACGCCAGTGATGGTAGCAGCTGGGCATTCAACGCCAGAAAGGGGCACCCACTGGGCGTTGAATGCCAGTAATGGTAGCAGCTGGGCGTTGAACGCCCAGGAGAGCAGCAATTGGGCGCTGAACGCCCAAAACAGGCAGTGTTTGGGCGTTCAAACGCCCGGAAGGCAGGAAAGAGCCAAATTCATTTTTTTCCACACGTATTTCCATTTTAATTTCAAATTTTATGCTTCAATGCATGATTTTTACATGAACATGTCAAGAACCCTGATTTCTAAAATCCTTAATTTCTAAAAATCCATCTTTCCAAATTCAATCCAACTCTTTTCAAATCTTTTCTGAAAACAAATCTATCTTTTTCACTCTAAAATCTTTTCAACTAATCCATATCTTTTTCAAATCTCCATATTATCTTTTTCAAAATTCAGATTTATCTTTTTCAAAAATCTATCATATCTTTTCAAAATTAAACTATATCTTCTATCTTATCTTTTTCAACTCAATCTTTTTATCTTATCTTTTCCAATTTTTCGAAAACCCACCCCCCCATCCCTTTAAATTTGGGTTCGGTTTCCCTCCTCCTCCATCAACAATTGCACCTAGCTCTCCTTCTATCCCTCTCCTTTCTTTTCTTTTGCTTGAGGACAAGCAAACCTCTAAGTTTGGTGTGTTTATCCGAGATCACTAAGATCATGGCTCCTAAAGGAAAACAACCCACTCCAAGAGGCAAGAAAGAGAGCGTTCCAAAACCACTTTGGAATCAAGAGAAGTTCTTATCTAAAGAACATTCAGACCATTATCTTAAAGTAATGGGTCTGAGATCAGTGATCCCGGAAGTTAGATTCGATCTAAAAGAAGATGAATATCCGGAGATCCAGGAGCAAATTCGAATCAGGAACTGGGAAGTCCTAGCTAATCCTGAAACGAAAGTAGGAAGGAACATGGTCCAGGAGTTCTATGCTAATATGTGACAGACTGACAAGCAAAAACTATCTGGAACTGCCTTCTATGAATTTCGGACCATGGTCAGAGGGAAGATTGTTCATACCACCCCTGACAAGATCAGGGAGATCTTAAAGCTACCTCAGCTAAAGGATGATCCAGACTCCTTCAACAGGAGGATGATGAGAGCAGACATTGACCTGGATAAGATTCTAGAGGACATATGTATCCCTGGAGCCAGGTGGACCACCAACACAAAGGGTGTCCCAAATCAACTCAAGAGGGAGGATCTCAAACCAGTCGCCAGAGGATGGCTGGACTTCATTGGGCGTTCTCTGTTGCCTACTAGCAATCATTCTGAAGTCACAGTCAAAAGAGCAGTGATGATCCATTGCATCATGATGGGAAAGGAAGTGGAGGTTCATCAGCTGATTTCAACTGAACTCTACAAGATTGCTAACAAAAATTCAAAAGAGGTCAGGTTGGCTTATCCAAGCGTGATTTCTCTGCTCTGCAAGGACGCTGGAGTAAGGATGGGAATAATTGAATATATCCTAATTGAAAAGCCAATCACCAAAGCATCAATGGAAAAACAACAAGCACATGAGGATCCCATCAAGAAGAGAGCACAGGAATTCCTCCCAGAGATCCCTCAAGCTGAATACTGGGAGTATCTTGAGATGTCCGTTACCAAGATACGGGAAGCTATGGAGCAAATAATAAAAGAACAGAAGGAACACAGTCAAATGCTGACCTATGTGTTTAAAGAACAAGAGGAGCAGGGGCGTGACTTAAGGGAACTGAAGCGCCAAAAGTCTTCTCTTGTAGGACCAAGCACCCCAAGGATCAGAGGAACCCCCGTGCCCCCAGAATAAAGGTTGTTAATTTCCAATTTCTGCCTTAACTCTGTGACAGTGTCCTTATAAAAGTTTACCTTAGAAGTCATATAGTAGTAAGTAGTATCTATTTTGATTTTATCTCCAATTAAGCTATAGTTTATTTTTCTCATCATCAGCAAACATGAATAAAGTAGTAGATCTTTTGAATAAGAGGCAATAAAATTTCAAGTTTAATAAGAGAAATTCTAATTAGTTAAATGTGGTGGCAATGCTTTCTGTCTTCTGAATGAATGCTTGAACAGTGCATATGTCTTTTGAATTTGTTGTTTAAGACTGTTAAATATGTTGGCTCTTGAAAGAATGATGAACATGAGACATGTTATTGATAATCTGAAAAATCATGAAAATGATTCTTGAAGCAAGAAAAAGCAGCAAAGAACAAAGCTTGCAAAAAAAAAAAAGAGAGAGAGAAAAAGCAAGCAGAAAAAGCCAATGACCCTTAAAACCAAAAGGCAAGGGCAAATGAAAAGGATCCCAAGGCTTTGAGCATCAGTGGATAGGAGGGCCTAAAGGACTAAAATCCTGGTCTAAGCGGCTAAACCAAGCTGTCCCTAACCATGTGCTTGTGGCGTGAAGGTGTCAAGTGAAAACTTGAGACTGAGCGGTTAAAGTCAAGGTCCAAAGCAAAAAGAAGAGTGTGCTTAAGAACTCTGGACACCTCTAATTGGGGACTTTAGCAAAGCTGAGTCACAATCTGAAAAGGTACACCCAGTTATGTGTCTGTGGCATTTATGTATCCGGTGGTAATACTGGAAAACAAAGTGCTTAGGGCCACAGCCAAGACTCATAAAGAAGCTGTGTTCAAGAATCATCACACTGAACTAAGAAAATCAATAACACTATCTAAATTCTAAGTTCCTATAGATGCCAATCACTCTGAGCTTCAATGGATAAAGTGAGATGCCAAAACTGTTCAGAAGCAAAAAGCTACTAGTCCCGCTCATCTAATTAGAATCTGAGCTTCAATCAAAAACTCTGGGATATTATTGCTTCTCAACCTATTAGTCTTCTATTTTATTTATCTAGTTGCTTGAGGACAAGCAACAGTTTAAGTTTGGTGTTGTGATGAGCGGATATTTTATACGCTTTTTGGGGATAATTTCATATAGTTTTGAGTATGTTTTTGTTAGTTTTTAGTCTATTTTTATTAGTTTTTAGGAAAAATTCATATTTCTGGACTTTACTATGAGTTGTGTGCTTTTCTGTAATTTCAGGTATTTTTCTGGCTGAAATTGAAGGAGCTGAGCAAAAATCTGATTCAGGCTGAAAAAGGACTGCTGATGCTGTTGGATTCTGACCTCCCTGCACTCAAAGTGGATTTTATGGAGCTACAGAACTCAAAATGGCATGCTTCTAATTGCGTTGGAAAGTAGACATCCAGGGCTTTCCAGAAATATATAATAGTACATACTTTGCACAAGGATAGATGACGTAAACTGGCGTTCAACGCCAGTTCTCTGCCCAATTCTGGCGTCCAGCGCCAGAAAAGGATCAAAAGCTGGAGTTGAACGCCCAAACTGGCATAAAAACTGGCGTTTAACTCCACAAATGGCCTCTGCACGTGAATTGCTTAAGTCTCAGCCCAGCACACACCAAGTGGGCCCCAGAAGTGGATCTCTGCATCATCCATCATAGTCCACTCATATTTTGTAACCCTAGGCTACTAGTTTAGTATTTAAACAACTTTTAGAGACTTATTTTGTATCTCATGACATTTTAGATCTAAACTTTGTATTCTCTGATGGCATGAGTCTCTAAACCCCATTGTTGGGGGTGAGGAGCTCTGCTGTGTCTCGATGAATTAATGCAAGTATTTCTGTTTTCCATTCAAACACGCTTGTTCCTATCTAAGATGTTCATTCGCGCTTAACTGTGATGGAGGTGATGATCTGTGACACTCATCACCTTCCTCAAATCATGAACGTGTGCCTGACAACCACCTCCGTTCTATATACGATTGAATGGGTATCTCTTAGATTCTTTAATCAGAATCTCCGTGGTATAAGCTAGAACTGATGACGGCATTCATGAGAATCTGGAAAGTCTAAACCTTGTCTGTGGTATTCCGAGTAGGATTCAAGGATTGAATGACTGTGACGAGCTTCAAACTCCTGAAGGCTGGGCGTTAGTGACAGACGCAAAAGGATAGTAAATCCTATTCCAACCGGATCGAGAACCAACCGGTGATTAGCCGTGCTGTGACAGAGCGCGTGAGCATAGTTTTCACTGGAAGGATGGAAGGTAGCCATTGACAACGGTGATCCACCAACACATAGCTTGCCATAGGAGGACGTGCGTGCGTGAACAAGAAGACAGAGGAAAGCAGAGATTCAGAAGACAAAGCATCTCCAAAACTCCAACATATTCTCCATTACTGCATAACAAGTAACCTTTAATCCATGCTCTATTGTTTATTTGCAATTCAACTGATAAACATAATTGACTTCCTGACTAAGATTGACAAGATAACCATAGATTGCTTCAAACCAACAATCTCCGTGGGATTCGACCCTTACTCACGTGAGGTATTACTTGGACGACCCAGTGCACTTGCTGGTCAGTGGTACGAGTTGTGAAAAGTGTGATTCATAATTTGTGCACCACCAGCCCCTCCAAGGTCTAGGGACTAAACGTCCAAAGATGATCCAAAGATATATATAAATACAATAGTATAAGGTCCTATTTATAGAGAACTAGTAGCCTAGGGTTTACAGAAATCAGAAATTAATGCATAAATCTTCTTCCGGGCCTACTTGGTGTGTGCTTGGGCTGAGCATTGAAGCTTCTATGTGTAGAGACTTTTCTTGGAGTTAAACGCCAGCTTTTGTGCCAGTTTGGGCGTTTAACTCCAGCTTTTGTGCCAGTTCCGGCGTTAAACGCCAGAATTCTTGAGCTAACTTGGAACGCCTGTTTGGGCCATCAAATATTGGGCAACGTATATACTATTATATATTTCTGGAAAGCCCAGGATGTCTACTTTCCAACGCAATTGAGAGCACACTAATTGGGCTTTTGTAGCTCCAGAAAATCCACTTTGAGTGCAGGGAGGTCAGAATCCAACAACATCTGCAGTCCTTTTTCAGCCTCTGAATCAGATTTTTGCTCAGGTCCCTCAATTTCAGCCAGAAAATACCTGAAATCACAGAAAAATACACAAACTCATAGTACAGTCCAGAAAAGTGATTTTTAAATAAAAACTAATAAAAATATAATAAAAACTAACTAAAATATACTAAAAACATACTAAAAACAATGCCAAAAAGCGTATAAATTATCTGCTCATCATAACACCAAACTTAAATTGTTGCTTGTCCCCAAGCAACTGAAAATTAAATAGGATAAAAAGAAGAGAATATACAATGAATTCCAAAAACATCTATGAACATCAGTATTAATTAGATGAGCGGAGCTTTTAGCTTTTTGCCTTTGAACAGTTTTGGCATCTCACTTTATCCTTTGAAGTTCAGAATGATTGGCTTCTATAGGAACTCAGAATCCAGATAGTGTTATTGATTCTCCTAGTTAAGTATGTTGATTCTTGAACACAGCTACTTTATGAGTCTTGGCCGTGACCCTAAGCATTTTATTTTCCAGTATTACCACCGGATACATAAATGCCACAGACACATAACTGGGTGAACCTTTTCAGATTGTGACTTAGATTTTGCTAGAGTCCCCAATTAGAGGTGTCCAGAGCTCTTAAGCACACTCTTTTTGCTTTTGGACCACGACTTTAACCGCTCAGTCTCAAGTTTTCACTTGACACCTTCACGCCACAAGCACATGGTTAGGGAAAGCTTGGTTTAGCCGCTTAGGCCAGGATTTTATTCCTGTGGGCCCTCCTATCCACTGATGCTCAAAGCCTTGGATCCTTTTTATCACCCTTGTCTTTTGGTTTAAAGGGGTATTGGCTTTTTCTACTTGCTTTTCTTTTTTTCTTTCTTTTTTCTTTTCTCTCTTTTTTTTTCGCCTCTTTCTTTTTTCTTTTTTTTCTGCAAGCTTTTCACTGCTTTTTCTTGCTTCAAGAACCAATTTTATGATTTTTCATATCATGAGATAACATTTCTCCTTTTCCCATCATTCTTTCAAGAGCCAACAATTTTAACATTCATAAATAATCAAATTCAAAAATATGCACTGTTCAAGCATTCATTCAGAAAAACAATAGTATTGCCACCACATCAAAATAATTAAACTGTTTTAAAATTTGAAATTCATGCACTTCTTTTTCTTTTTCAATTAAAAATATTTTTTATTTTAAGAGAGGTGATGGATTCATTTTCATAGCTTTAAGGCATAGACACTTAGACACTAATGATCATGTGATAAAGACACAAACATAAATAGACATAAGGCATAATTTTCGAAAAACAGAAAATAAAGAACAAGGAAATTAAAGAACGGGTCCACCTTAGTGATGGCGGCTTGTTCTTCCTCTTGAAGATCTTATGGAGTGCTTGAGCTCCTCAATGTCTCTTCCTTACCTTTGTTGCTCCTCTCTCATAGTTATTTGGTCTTCTCTAATTTCATGGAGGAGGATGGAATGCTCTTGGTGCTCCACCCTTAGTTGTCCCATGTTGGAACTTAATTCTCCTAGGGAGGTGTTGATTTGCTCCAAATAGTTTTGTGGAGGAAAATGCATCCCTTGAGGCATCTCAGGGATTTCATGATGAAGAGTTTCCTCATGCTCTTGTCCATGAGTGGGATCTCTTGTTTGCTCCTTCCTTTTCTTAGTGATGGGCTTGTCCTCATCAATGAGGATGTCTTCCTCTATGTCAATTCCAACTGAATTGTAGAGGTGACAAATGAGGTGAGGAAATGCTAACCTTGCCACAGTAGAGGACTTATCTGCCACCTTGTAGAGTTCTTGGGATATAACCTCATGAACTTCTACTTCCTCTCTAATCATGATGCTATGAATCATGATAGCCCGGTCTATAGTAACTTCAGATCAGTTGCTAGTAGGAATGATTGAGCGTTGGATGAACTTCAACCATCTCCTAGCCACGGGCTTGAGGTCATGCCTTCTTAGTTGAACCGGCTTCCCTCTTGAATCTCTCTTCCATTGAGAGCCCTCTTCACAGATGTCCATGAGGACTTGGTCCAACCTTTGATCAAAGTTGACCCTTCTAGTGTATGGGTGTGCATCTCCTTGCATCATAGGCAAATTGAATGCCAACCTTACATTTTCTGGACTAAAGTCTAAGTATTTCCCTCGGACCATTGTAAGCCAATTCTTGGGGTCCGGGTTCACACTTTGATCATGGTTCTTGGCGATCCATGCATTGGCATAGAACTCTTGAACCATTAAGATTTCGACTTGTTGAATGGGGTTGGTGAGAACTTTCCAACCTCTTCTTCGGATCTCATGTCGGATCTTCGGATATTCGCCCTTTTTGAGCTTAAAAGGGACCTCGGAGATCACCTTCTTCTTGGCTACAACTTCATAGAAGTGGTCTTGATGCACCCTTGAGAGGAATCTCTCCATCTCCCATGACTCGGAGGTGGAAGCTTTTGCCTTCCTTTTTCTCTTTCTAGAGGTTTCTCCGGCCTTTGGTGCCATTAATGGTTATGGAAAAAAAAAAAGCTTTAGCTTTTACCATACCAAACTTAGAAGGTTGCTCGTCCTCGAGCAAAAGAAGAAAGAAGAGAGTAGAAGAAGAAGAAATAGAGGAGATGGAGGGGGCTTAGTATTTCGGCCAAGGGGGATAGGTAGTGTGTATGTTGTGTGAAAATGAAGGAGTGAAGATGGGTTTATATAGGAGTGGAGAGGGGGGTATGGTTCGGCCATTATGAGTGGGTTTGGATGGGAAAGTGGTTTGAATTTGAATGGTGAGGTAGGTGGGGTTTTATGAAGGATGGATGTGAGTGGTGAAGAGAATGGTGGGATTTGATAGGTGAGGGGTTTTTTGGTTGGATTTGATAGGTGAGGGATTTTTGGGGAAGAGGTATTGAGGTGATTGGTTAATGGGTGAAGAAGAGAGAGAGAGAGATGAGGTAGGTGGGGATCCTATGGGGTCCACAGATCCTGAGGTGTCAAGGATTTCTCATCCCTGCACCATGCGGCGTGCAAAACGCCCCTTGCTGCCAATCCTGGCGTTAAACGCCAGGCTGCTACCCATTTCTGACGTTTAACGCCAGCTTCTTGCCCATTCCTGGCGTTAAACGCCAGTCTGGTGCCCATTTCTGGCGTTAAACGCTCAGAATGGTGCCAGACTGGGCGTTTAACGCCCATTCTGCTACCCTTACTGGCGTTTAAACGCCAGTAAGTTTCTCCACCAGGGTGTTCTATTTTTCATTCTGTTTTTCCTTTTTCAATTGTTTTTATGACTTCACATAATCATCAACCTACGAAAAATATAAAATAACAAAAGAAAATAGAAATTTAATATAGATAGTTAAAGATTGGGTTGCCTCCTAACAAGCGCTTCTTTAATGTCAATAGCTTGACAGTGGCTCTCATGGAGCCTCACAAATGTTTAGAGCAATGTTGGAACCTCCCAACACCAAACTTGGAGTTTGAACGTGGGGGTTCAACACCAAACTTATAGTTTGACTGTGGGGGCTCTGTTTGACTCTGTATTGAGAGAAGCTCTTCATTCTTCCTCTCCATGGTTACAGAGGGATATCCTTGAGCTTTAAACACAAGGGAGTCTTCATTCACTTGAATGATCAATTCTCCTCTGTCAACATCAATCACAGCTTTTGCTGTGGCTAGGAAGGGTCTGCCAAGGATGATGGATTCATCCATACACTTCCCAGTCTCTAGGATTATGAAGTCAGCAGGGATGTAATGGTCTTCAACCTTTACCAAGATATCCTCTACAAGTCCATAAGCCTGTTTCTTTGAATTGTCTGCCATCTTTAGTGAGATTCTAGCAGCTTGTACCTCAATGATCCCTAGTTTTTCCATTACAGAGAGAGGCATAAGGTTTATACTTGACCCTAGGTCACACAGAGCCTTTTCAAAGGTCATGGTGCCTATGGTACAAGGTATTGAGAATTTTCCAGGATCTTGTCTCTTCAGAGGTAATCTCTGCCTAGTCAAGTCATCCAGTTCTTTGATGAGCAATGGAGGTTCATCCTCCCAAGTCTCATTACCAAATAACCTGGCATTTAGCTTCATGATTGCTCCAAGGTACTTAGCAACTTGCTCTTCAGTAACATCTTCATCCTCTTCAGAGGAAGAATACTCATCAGAGCTCATGAATGACAAAAGTAAATTCAATGGAATCTCTATGGTCTCTGTGTGAGCCTCAGATTCCCATGGTTCCTCATCAGGGAACTCCATGGAGGCCAGCGGACGTCCATTGAGGTCTTCCTCAGTGGAGATCACTGCCTCTTCCTCCTCTCCAGGTTCGGCCATGTGAAACGTGTTTATGGCCTTGCACTCTCTCTTTGGATTCTCTTCTGTATTGCTTGGGAGAGTACTAGGAGGGAGTTCAGTAATTTTCTTACTCAGCTGACCCACTTGTGCCTCCAAATTTCTAATGGAGGACCTTGTTTCAGTCATGAAACTTTGAGTGGTTTTGATTAGATCAGAGACAATGGTTGCTAAGTCAGAGTGGCATTGCTTAGAATTCTCTATCTGTTGCTGAGAAGATGATGGAAAAGGTTTGCCATTGCTAAACCTATTTCTTCCACCATTATTGTTGTTGAAGCCTTGTTGAGGCCTCTGTTGATCCTTCCATGAGAAGTTTGGATGATTTCTCCATGAAGGGTTATAGGTGTTTCTATAGGGTTCTCCCATGTAATTCACCTCTTCCATTGCAGGGTTCTCAGGATCATAAGCTTCTTCTTCAAGGGAAGCTTCTTTAGTACTGCCTGGTGCAGCTTGCATTCCAGACAGGCTTTGAGAAATCATATTGACTTACTGAGTCAATATTTTGTTCTGAGCCAATATGGCATTCAGAGTATCAATCTCAAGAACTCCTTTCTTCTGAGTTGTCCCATTATTCACAGGGTTCCTTTCAGAAGTGTACATGAATTGGTTATTTGCAACCATTTCAATGAGTTCCTGAGCTTCTGCAGGCGTCTTCTTCAAATGAAGAGATCCTCCAGCAGAGCTATCCAATGACATCTTGGATAGTTCAGACAGACCATCATAGAAAATACCTATGATGCTCCATTCAGAAAGCATGTCAGAAGGACACCTTCTGATCAATTGCTTGTATCTTTCCCATACTTCATAGAGGGATTCTCCTTCCTTCTATCTGAAGGTTTGGACTTCCACTCTAAGCTTGCTCAATTTTTGAGGTGGAAAGAACTTTGCCAAGAAGGCATTGACTAGCTTTTCCCAAGAGTTCATGCTTTCTTTGGGTTGTGAATCTAACCATGTCCTAGCTCTGTCTCTTACAGCAAAAGGGAAGAGCATAAGTCTGTAGACTTCAGGGTCAACCCCATTGGTCTTGACAGTGTCATAGATTTGCGAGAATTCAGCTAAGAACTGATGAGGATCTTCCAATGGAAGTTCATGACTCTTGCAATTCTGTTGCATCAGAGAAACTAATTGAGGCTTAAGCTCAAAGTTGTTTGCTCCAATGGCAGGAATTGAGATGCTTCTCCCATAGAAGTCGGGAGTAGGTGCAGTAAAGTCACCAAGCACCTTCCTTGCATTGTTGGCATTGTTGTTGTTTTCGGCTGCCATGGCTTCTTCTTGTTTGAAAAGCTCTGTTAGGTCCTCTACAGAGAGTTGTACTTTAGCTTCTCTTAGCTTTCGCTTCAAGGTCCTTTCAGGTTCAGGATCAGCCTCAACAAGAATGCTTTTGTCCTTGCTCCTGCTCATATGAAAGAGAAGAGAACAAGAAAATAGGGAATCCTCTATGTCACAGTATAGAGATTCCTTGAGGTGTCAGAGGAAAAGAAGAATAGAAGGAGAAGATAGATAGAAGAGAATTCGAACTTATCAAGAGGGATAGAGTTCGAATTGCACCTTGAGGAGGAGTGTTAGTTCCTTAAATAGAAGGATGTGAGAAGAAGGGAAGAATTTTCGAAATTAAAGTAAAAGATTTTGAAATAATTAAAAAGAAATTTGAAAATTTGATTGAGATTTTCAAAAATTAAGATTAGGAAAGAAATTAAGTGATTTTTGAAAAGATTTTGAAATTAGAAATTAAAAAGATATGATTGAGATTTAATTTTGAAAAAGATGTGATTGAGAAGATATGATTGAAAATCAATTTTAAAAAAAAAGAAAGTTTTAAAATTAAAGTTGATTACTTGACTAACAAGAAATTAAAAGATATGATTCTAAAATTTAAAATTTGATCCTTTCTTAATAGGCAAGTAACAACTTGAAAATTTTGAAGTAAATCATTAATTATAGCAAGGATTTTCGAAAATAATAAAAAATGGAAAGAAATTGATTTTGAAGAAATATGATTGAAAAGATATGATTTGAAAAAAGATTTGATTATGAAAATTTGAAAAAGATCTAAATTAAAAACAAAATCTTCCCTCTAGTGTCATCCTGGCGTTAAGCACCTAGAATGGCATCCATTCTGGCGTTTAACGCCCAAAATCCTACCTTTTTGGGCGTTAAATGCCCAGCCAGGTACCCTGGCTGACGTTTAAACGCCAGTTTTCCTTCTTCACTGGCCGTTTTGAACGCCCAACTTTTCCTGTTTGATTCCTCTACTGAATGTTCTGAATCTTCAATTCTCTGTATTATTGACTTGAAAAGACATAGTTTTGAAAAATATTTTTCAATTTTTTATGATGAGAAACAATAAAAATGCAAATAAGATCAAATAAACAATGCATGCAAGACACCAAACTTAAAAATTGACACTAAGATACATAAAATATTTTTTATTTTTTTTATTTTATAAATTTTTTTTTGTGATTTTTCGAAAATCATATGGAAAAGAGAATAAAGAGATTCAAAACTTTTAATAAGAATTCTAGGAATCATGCAATGTTAGTCTAAAGCTTCAATCTAAAAAGATTAGACATGGCTAGCCAAACTTCAGCAGAACATTACATTCAGCAGCTAAATTGATGAGAATCAATCAGCTTTTGTGATGATAAGAACATCACCTTGAAACTCTAGAATTCATTCTTAAAAATAAAAAGAAAAGTACCTAATCTAAGCAACAAGATGAACCGTCAGTTGTCCAAACTCGAACGATCCCCGGCAACGGCGCCAAAAACTTGGTGCACGAAATTGTGATCATCAACAATGGCGCCAAAGGACTTGGAGCTCTTAAACGTGAATCACACTTTGTCACAATTCCGCACAACTAACCAGCAAGTAAGCTCTTCCTCCAGGGTGAGCTGTTTTTAATGCTATTTTTCATTCTATTTTTGATTTTCAGTTATTTTTGTGACTTCACATTATCATCAACCTAAAGAAAACATAAAATAACAATGGAAAATAAATAGATATAATTAAATAACATTGGGTTGCCTCCCAATAAGCGCTTCTTTAATGTCAATAGCTTGACAGTGAGCTCTCATGGAGCCTCAGAGATAATCAGAGCAGGGTTGGAGCCTCTCAACACTAAACTTAGAGTTTGGTTGTGGCCTCTCAATACCAAACTTAGAGTTTGGTTGTGGCCTCCCAATACCAAACTTAGAGTTTGAATGTGGGGGTTTTTTTTGACTCTGTATTGAGAGAATCTCTTCATGCTTCCTGTCCATGGTTACAGAAGGAGAACCTTGAGTCTTGAATACAAGGTAGTCCTCATTCAACTTAAGGACCAACTCTCCTCTGTCAACATCAATCACAGCTTCTGCTGTGGCTAGTAGTGCACGAAATTGTGATCATCAACAATGGCGCCAAAGGACTTGGAGCTCTTAAACGTGAATCACACTTTGTCACAATTCCGCACAACTAACCAGCAAGTGCACTGGGTCGTCCAAGTAATAAACCTTACGTGAGTAAGAGTCGATCCCACGGAGACTGTCGGCTTGAAGCAAGCTATGGTCACCTTGTAAATCTTAGTCAGGCGAATTCAGATGGTGATGGAGAATTGATAATTAAAAGATAAATAAAACATAAAATAAAGATAGAGATACTTATGTAATTCTTTGGTTGGAATTTCAGATAAGCATATGAAGATGCTTTGTTCCTCCTGAACATCTGCTTTCCTATTGCCTTCTTCCAATCATTCATACTCCTTTCCATGGCAAGCTTTATGTTGGGCATCACCGTTGTCAATGGCTACTTCCCGTCCTCTCAGTGAAAATGTTCCAAATGCGCTGTCACCGCACGGCTAATCATCTGTCGGTTCTCGATCATGTTGGAATAGGATCTATTGATCCTTTTGCGTCTGTCACACACCCAACAATCGTGAGTTTGAAGCTTGTCACAGTCATCCCTTCCCAGATCCTACTCGGAATACCACAGACAAGGTTTAGACTTTCCGGATCTCAAGAATGACCGCCAATAATTCTAGCCTATACCACGAAGGTTCTAATCTTAGATTAGAAACCCAAGAGATATGTATTCAAGCTTATTTGCATGTAGAACGGAAGTGGTTGTTAGTCACGCGTTCATAGGTGAGAATGGTGATGAGTGTCACATAATCATCACATTCATCATGTTCTTGGGTGCGAATGAATATCTTGGAGAAGAAATAGACTTGAGTTGAATAGAAAAACAATAGTACTTGTATTAATTCATGAAGAACAGCAGAGCTCCACACCTTAATCTATGGTATGTAGAAACTCCACCGTTGAAAATACAAAAGTGATACTGGTGTAAGCATGGCCGAATGGCCAGCCCCTCAAGGTCTAGGGACTAAACGTCCAAAGATGATCCAAAGATATATATAAATACAATAGTATAAGGTCCTATTTATAGAGAACTAGTAGCCTAGGGTTTATAGAAATCAGTAATTAATGCAGAAATCTTCTTCCGGGCCCACTTGGTGTGTGCTTGGACTGAGCATTAAAGCTTCTATGTGTAGAGACTTTTCTTGGAGTTAAACGCTAGCTTTTATGCCAGTTTGGGCGTTTAACTCCAGCTTTTGTGCCAATTCCGGCGTTAAACGCCAGAATTCTTGAGCTGACTTGGAACGCCTATTTAGGCCATCAAATATTGGGCAAAGTATGGACTATTATATATTTCTGGAAAGTCCAGGATGTCGACTTTCCAACGCAATTGAGAGCGTGCCAATTGGGCTTCAATAGCTCCAGAAAATCCACTTTGAGTGCAGGGAGGTCAGAATCCAACAGCATCTGCAGTCTTTTCTCAGCCTCTGAATCAGTTTTTTGCTCAGGTCCTTCAATTTCAGCCAGAAAATACCTGAAATCACAGAAAAACACACAAACTCATTGTACAGTCTAGAAAAGTGATTTTTAAATAAAAACTAATAAAAATATCATAAAAACTAACTAAAATATACTAAAAACATACTAAAAATAATGCCAAAAAGCGTATAAATTATCCGTTCATCAGCTAGGAAGGGTCTGCCAAGGATGAAGAATTCATCCTCATCCTTCCCGGTGTCTAGGATTATGAAATCAGCAGGGGTATAAAGGCCTTCAACCTTCACTAGCACGTCCTCTACTAGTCCATAAGCCTGTTTCATTGATTTGTCTGCCATCTCTAGTGAGATTCTTGCAGCTTGTACCTCAAAGATTCCCAGTTTCTCCATTACAGAGAGTGGCATGAGGTTTATCCCTTACCTCAGGTCACATAGAGCCTTCTCAAAGGTCATGGTGCCTATGGTACAAGGCATGTAGAATTTTCCGAGATCCGGTTTCTTCTGAGGTAATGTCTGCCTCATTAATGCATTTAGTTCATTGGTGAACAAGGAAGGTTCATCATCCCAAGTCTCAGTACCAAATAACTTGGCATTCAGCTTCATGATTGCTTCTAGATATTTAGCAACTTGCTCTTCAATGATGTCTTCATCCTCTTCAGAGGAAGAATATTCATCAGAGCTCATGAATGGCAGAAGAAAGTTCAATGGAATCTCTATGGTCTCTGTATGAGCCTCAGATTCCTTTGGTTCCTCAAAGGGAAACTCCTTTCTATCCAGAGGACGTCCCATGAGGCTTTTCTCACTCGGACTCACGTCCTCCTCACTCTCTCCAGGTTCGGCCATGTTGGTCACGGTTATGGCCTTGCACTTTCTCTTGGGATTTTCTTCTGTATTGCTTGGGAGAGTACTGGGAGGAGTTTCAGTAATCTTCTTACTCAGCTGACCCACCTGTGCTTCCAAATTTCTAATGGAAGACCTTGTTTCATTCATGAAACTTAGTGTGGTCTTGGATAGATCAGAGACTATGGTTGCCAAGCCAGAATAGCTCTGTTCAGAATTCTTTGTCTGTTGCTGAGAAGATGATGGAAAGGTTTGCTATTGCCAAACCTGTTTCTTCCACCATTGTTATTATTAAAGCCTTGATTAGGCTTCTGTTGATCCTTCCATGAGAGATTAGGATGATTTCTCCATGAAGGATTATAGGTGTTTCCATAGGATTCTCCCATGTAATTTGCCTCTGACATTACAGGGTTCTCAAGATCATAAGCTTCTTCTTCAGAAGATGCTTCTTTAGTACTGTTTCATGCAACTTGCAATCTATTCAGACTCTGAGAAATCATATTGACTTGCTGAGTTAATATTTTATTCTGAGCCAATATGGCATTCAGAGTATCAATCTCAAGAACTCCTTTCTTCTGAGTTGTCCCATTGTTCATAGGATTTCTTTCAGAAGTGTACATGAACTGGTTATTTGCAACCATTTCAATGAGTTTCTGGGCTTCTTCAGGCGTCTTCTTCAGATGAAGAGATCCACCAGCATAGTTGTCCAATGACATCTTAGACAGTTCAAACAGACCATCATAGAATATGCATATGATGCTCCATTCTAAAAGCATACCAGAAGGACACCTTCTGATCAATTGCTTGTATCTTTCCCAAGCTTCATAGAGGGATTCGCCTTCCTTCTATCTGAAGGTTTGGACTTCCACTCTAAGCTTACTCAATTTTTGAGGTGGAAAGAACTTTGCCAAGAAGGCATTGGCCAGCTTTTCCCAAGAGTTCAGGCTGTCCTTAGGTTGTGAGTCCAACCATGTCCTAGCTCTGTCTCTTACAGCAAAAGGGAAAAGCATAAGTTTGTAGACCTCAGGGTCAACCCCATGAGTCTTAACAGTGTCACAGATTTGCAAGAACTCAGCTAAAAACTGATGAGGAGCTTCCAATGGAAGTCCATGATACTTGCAATTCTGCTGCATTAGAGAAACTAATTGAGGCTTAAGCTCAAAATTGTTTGCTCCAATTGCAGGAATTGAGATGCTCCTTCCACAGAAGTCATAAGAGGGTGCAATAAAGTCACCAAGCATCTTCCTTGCATCTCCACCATTATTGTTGGGTTCGGCCATGTTTGTTTTGTCTGCTTCCTTTTCAAAAATTTCTATCAGGTTCTCTTTAGAGTTTTGTGCTTTAGCTTCTCTTAGCTTCCTCTTCAGAGTCCTTTCAGGTTTAGGATCAGCTTCAACAAGAATGCCTTTATCTTTATTCCTGCTCATATGATAGAGAAGAAAACAAAAAATGTACGGAATCCTCTATGTCATAGTATAGAGATTTCTTAATGTGTCAGAGGAAAATAGGAATAGAAGGATAAGGTAGAGAGAAAAGAATTTGAACATATAAAGAAGGAGAGAGTTTGAATTGCTAATAGAGGAGAAGTGTTAGTTCTTAAATAGAAGAGGGTGAGGAGGGGGAAAATTTTTGAAAATTTTTAAATGAAACAAAATAAAATTAAAATTTAAAAACAATTAGTTAATTAAAAAGAATTTTGAAAAATGGTTAATGGTTTTTCGAAAATTAAAAGTGAGAAAGTGGTTAGGTGATTTTGAAAAAGATTTTCAAATTGGCAATAAAAAAGATATGATTGAAAATTATTTTGAAAAAGATGTGATTGAGAAGATATGATTGAGAAGATATGATTGAAAAACAATTTAAAAAGATTTGATTTTTTAAAATTAATGACTTGGCTAACAAGAAATTTAAAAGATATGATTCTAAAATTCAAATATTGAACCTTTCTTAACAAAGAATTAACAAACTTGAAATTTTTGAATCAAATCATTAATTGGTAGCAAGGATTTTTGAAAATAGTGAGAGAAAAATGTAAAGGATTTGACTTTGAAAAAGATATGATAAAAAAAACATGATTTGGAAAAGATTTGATTTTGAAAAATTATGAAAATTTGAAAAAGATTTGAATTAAAAACTAACTTACCTCCCTTGTGTTATCCTGGCGTTAAACGCCTAGAATGGTATCCATTCTGGCGTTTAACGCCCAAAATACTACCCTTTTGAGCGTTTAACACACAGCCAGGTACCCTAGCTGGCGTTTAAACTCCAGTTTCGCTTCTTCACTGGGCGTTTTGAACGCCCAGCTTTTCCTCTGTGATTCCTCTGCTGTATGTTCTGAATCTTCAATTCTCTGTATTATTGACTTGAAAAGACAAGATTTTGAAATTTTTTTTGAATTTTTAATGATGAAAAACAACAAAATGAAACTAATCATGGAAACTAAGATTAGATAAACAATGCATGCGAGACACCAAACTTAGAAATTTTTTCATATTAGAGACACTAACAACTTGAGAATACACATGAGAAACAACAAAAGACACAAAGCAAGAGAATTTAAAGATCAAACCCAAATAAATTATCAAGAACAACTTGAAGATTAATGAAGAACATAATGCATATATTCGAAAAATGCAAGAGA
Source organism: Arachis ipaensis (assembly GCF_059453495.1). Classification (NCBI taxonomy): domain Eukaryota; kingdom Viridiplantae; phylum Streptophyta; class Magnoliopsida; order Fabales; family Fabaceae; genus Arachis; species Arachis ipaensis. Next base: position 112,193,580 of record NC_142435.1, on the reverse strand, counting down.
ATTAAAAAATATGCAAGACACCAAACTTAAAATGTGACACTAGACTCAAACTAGAAATGCAAATTATTTTTTATTTTATGGTTTTATAAAAAAAATTTGTATTTTTCGAAAATTAATTGGAAAAAGAAAAAATAAGGAATTCAAAATTTTTAATGAGAATTCCAGGAATTATGTAATGTTAGTCTAAACTCCGGTCCAGGAATTAGACATGGCTTACTAGCCAGCCAAGCTTTCAGAGAAAGCTTCAGTCCAAAATACTAGACATGGCCAATGGCTAGCCAAGCTTTAGTAGATCATTACATTCAACAGCAAGATTGATAGAAATCAACAAGCTCTTGCGATGATAAGTTGAAACCTCGGTCCAAAAGATTAGACATGGCTTCACAGCCAGCCAGACCACAACAGATCATCATGAAACTCTAGAATTCATTCTTAAAAATTCTGAAGACATAGAATAATTTATAATTTTTTTGAAAATTTTTTCAAAAATAAAAATAAAAACAAAAAGCTTAAAATTAAAATAAAATTACCTAATCTGAGCAACAAGATGAATCGTCAGTTGTCCAAACTCGAACAATCCCAGGCAACGGCGCCAAAAACTTGGTGCACGAAATTGTGATCTCTGAAACGGCGCCAAAAACTTGGTGCGCACAATCGTAATCTCAACTCTTTTTCACAACTCCGCACAACTAACCAGCAAGTGCATTAGGTCATCCAAGTAATAAACTTTACGCGAGTAAGGGTCGATCCCACGGAGATTGTCGGCTTGAAGCAAGCTATGGTCATCTTGTAAATCTCAGTCAGGCAGATTTAAATGGTTATGAGGTTTTGAGAATTAAAATATAAATAAAATATAAAATAAGGTAGAAATACTTATGTAATTCATTGGTGGGATTTCAGATAAGCGTATGAAGATGCTTTGTTCCTTCTGAACCTCTGCTTTCCTACTGTCTTCATTCAGTCATTCATACTCCTTTCCATGGCAAGCTGTATGTTGGGGGATCACCGTTGTTAATGGCTACCGTCCGTCCTCTCAATGAAAATGGTCCAAATGCGCTATCACTGCACGGCTAATCATCTGTCGGTTCTCACTCATGTTGGAATAGGATCCATTGATCCTTTTGTATCTGTCACTACGCCCAACACTCGCGAGTTTGAAGCTCGTCATAGTCATCCCTTCCCAGATCCTACTCGGAATACCACAGACAAGGTTTAGACTTTCTGGATCTCAGGAATGGCCGCCAATAATTCTAGCCTATACCACAAAGACTCTGATCGTGAACTAGGAGGCTAAGAGATATGCATTCAAGCTTGTTTTCATATAGAACGGAAGTGTTTGTCAGGCACGCGTTCATAAGTGAGAATGGTGATGAGTGTCACTTGATCATCACATTCATCATGTTCTTGTGTGCGAATCAATATCTTAGAATAAGAATAAGCTTGAGTTGAATAGAAAAACAATAGTACTTTCCATTAATTCATGAGGAACAGCAGAGCTCTACACCTTAATCTATGGGGTGTAGAAACTCCACCGTTGAAAATACATAAGTGAAAGGTCTAGGCATGACCGTGAGGCCAGCCTCCAAATGTGTACAATGATCTATGATAGTATAAAACTGATCAAGGATATAAAATAAATCACTAAAAGTAGTTTTTATACTAAACTAGTAGCTAGGGTTACAAAAAATAAGTAACTAAGTGCAGATAGTGCAGAAATCCACTTCCGAGGCCCACTTGGTGTGTGCCTGGGCTGAGCGTTGAAGCTTTCACATGTAGAGACTCTTCTTGGAGTTAAACGCCAGCTTTGGTGCCAGTTTGGGCGTTTAACTCCAGCTTTTATGCCAGTTTTGGCGTTTAACGCTAGAATAGGGTAGAAAGTGGGCGTTAAAACGCAAGTTTGCGCTATAAAAACTCGGACAAAGTATGGACTATTATATATTGCTAGAAAGCCCAGGATGTCTACTTTCCAACGCAATTGAGATCGCCTCAATTAGGTTTCTGTAGCTCCAGAAAATCTATTTCGAGTGCAGAGAGGTCAGAATCCAACAGTATCTGTAGTCCTTTTTTAGCCTCTGAATCAGATTTTTGCTCAGGTCCCTCAATTTCAGCCAGAAAATATCTGAAATCATAGAAAAATACACAAACTCATAGTAAAGTCTAGAAATATGATTTTTATTTAAAAACTAATAAAAATATAATAAAAAGTAACTAAAACATACTAAAAACTACCTAAAAACAATGCCAAAAAACTTATAAATTATCCGCTCATCATGCATCCTTGCAACTTTATTGTCTTAGTATAGTATACTATTCCTACATGAAATTTAAAGGATATAATATTATTTAGTGGTTTTGTTTTTGCAAGGAGTAACTACTTGACATGGTGTGTGATGTTTAATAGTTTTTGATACTAAAATGAATTTCTCAATTCTGATTGGCTGTTCTATCCAATTCTAGTTACAAAACCAAGAGAACAAGTGGCTGATGCAAAGGCTCTGTTGGACATAACGAAATCCTTGGTAATGTCTATGAAGGGTCATGCTAACGGTGGAGTCACTTCTTCAGAATTTGTACCGCACATTCTTGAAGAATTTGGAGGACAGGGTGGATCAAGTACTAGCATAAAAGGTTGCACCAGAAACTCAATAGCCTGGAATGATGTTGGAGTATCAGTATCACATGTTTTTAAAGTGGGTTCCGGCTGCTGTACAATATAACTTCAATGCATTTAGAAGACTTTGTTCTATAATTTTGATATCCATAGAAGACTTTGTTCTATACTCATCTATATATTTTTTCAATATTTTTTCCCTTCAGGAATGGTCCCATCTATGCTAAAGCAATGCAGAGGAAAGCTGTTAAACGTAGAAGTAGGAAGCGTGTGAGGCCCAATAAATTGGCCCAGCCAGAAGAGGTAATAAACTGGTTTAATATGTATGAAGTTTTTGATTGACAAAGGTAGAAAAATTTGTGTTAGCAAGAGGTTTTAACTAGATAAAAAATTCTCTAATAGACTTGTGTAGCTTCTAATTTTCAACTTTTCATGTCTTAATTTCTAGTAAGTTTCTTTCTATCATTTTATCACCCATTTATCTATAAGTAGAACGTCAAAATATTAAAGTTAAGAATATTGTGTGTACTGCTCATAATGCTAAGCTTATTATGTAGTTATGATACAATTTCCTTTTCCTTCACATTGTGGTTGTTGTTTTTATTTTTATTTTTATTTTTTTGCTGCTTGGCAGAGGTCCAAGAGAAGTGGAAGCTGATATAGATAAAAATATGTTAACGATGTTTAACATCTTAAGGAAAAATAGCGTTGTTAAGCTTGAGAATTTGATTTTGAATAGGAACTCCTTCGCTCAAACAGTGGAGAATTTATTCACTTTATCATTCTTAGTCAAAGATGAGCGGGATGAAATAAAAGTGAACGAGGCTGGATCACAATTAGTAGTGTGTGAGTTACTTCGAATATATTCGTATTAACATTCTCACTCTCAATCGCTCTCACAGAATTTATTATCCTTTATTTATACAGCACCCAGAAATGCCCTTCTTGCAAATGCAGTTCATGCTGGGGATGTTGCTTTCTATCAGATTGGATTTTAAGGATTGGAAGGTATATGTATCTATGTTTACTTTGATGTCGTTAATGTTTTGGGTGTATGCGGCTATGTGCTATGGAAGGTTAACTTTCTTTGCTTCCTATCAGTTTATTTATTATTTATTGTGAGGACATTCTAGAGAGCTTTAGCAATCAAGTGGCTATGTCACTACAATAAATATGGTCTTTAGCAACGCCAAATTTTGCAACGCCTTAAAACCGTTCTCTTAGATAATTTTAGACAATGATTTTTTATAGTGTTACTGTTGAATTTAATTTTTCATTATTTTATAACAACAAATTAAAACCGTTCTCTTTAACTATTTTAAAGAACGGTTTTATAACCGTTATCATGATTTGTTTTTAAGCAACAATTTTTATTGTTGTTTAAATAATTGTACAAAAGAAACGCATAAAAATCGTTGCCAAAATGCTACACTTTAAAACCATTCTATTAGATGGTCTTAGACAACAGTTTTTACAGGTTGTTGTTGAAGTTCAATTTTCATTACGTTATAGCAACAAAATAAAACCGTTCTCTTTGACTATTTTAAAGAACGGTTTTATAACCATTACAACAATTGTTTATCAAACAATAATTTTCTAATATTATTTAAATAATTATACAAATTAAAATATACATATAAAAATAATTATAAATAATCATACCAATTTACATAATTTTTTCTATAAATACTAAATTTATAAAAAAGAATTGTACACTTTAATTTAAGTAACTCCTATTATAAATAAATTGTAACTTATTTTATTTTGAACTCCTTATTTATATAAACTAATCTTTTAAGAGTAATTAAATTAGTTTTATTAATATATGGAGTTAAGTTAATTAATAATCTTGTATAATTTTTATAATTGGTTATTTCATGTAATTTGAAATTAAAATTCAGTAATGAAAGTGTTAGGTAATTTAATTTAAGAAATTTGTATTATGAATAAATTACGATTTATTTTATTAAATTGAACTCTTAGAGATTAATTTGTTAGAAATGATTAAATTATTTTTTAAATACTTTTGAGTTTAAGACAATTAATAGTTATGTACAATTTTTATTATAATTAATTATTTTATACAAATTAAAATTAAAGTTTTGGTAATAGAAAAATAATAAAAATTATATCATATAATCTGAATAATTGATATTCTCGGGTTTAAACTGTATTTTATAAAATGTGATTAGTATGTTTATTTTATAATTTAAATTAGAAATAATTATTTGAACTCAATGATATATTAGTAAATAAAATTTTATATGCTTGGAAAATAATCTTTACAATATTATATCCAAATCTTAAATTATTATTTGATCTCAAATATTTTATAAAAATTATTATATTATTTGTGTATATTTTACCCTAATTCTAAAAATTTCTAATTTAAACCCTAATATCCCAATTTTCCCAATTTATGCCCTAAATCAAACACAACGCACACACACACAAGGAAAGAAAAGGGAAGAAACGAGAAACAGGGGGAGCTCGAGGGGAAAATGGAGAAAAAGAAGGAGAAGCAAGGGAGGGGATGGCACCGGGAAGGTGAAGGAAGAGGGGTGACCGAGAGAGAGTCAGATGTGAGGAAGAGAATGACATGCGTGAGAGGGAGACAGAGACTGCAACAGAGCTGTCCCACCACCAACGCCTCGTCCCCCGTCGTGCTTCAAGGTCACCGCTGCCGTTTGGGCCGCCGTTAGTTTTGCGTCATTGAGGGAAGCCCGAGATGGAGATGAGGGAGACGCGAGCCAAGGACTGCGACGAGGAGTAGAAGAAGTCGTCACCTTCACTGCCAATACCACCATATTCTTCCAATCCGCCACACTCACCGCCAGCGAAGCTTCTTTGCTTTTTAATCTTGTCTTTAGATGAAGACCACTCAAAATGATACTTAATTGGATATTTTGAATGATTTTATTTTTCATGCCCACTTCATTTCTTCTTATTTTGCTGTTTTATTCAAACATATGGGTTTTCTGTATTTTGCTGAATGATGTTATATACTTCAGTTCGTGAGGCTTATTCTAAAGCAGTGAATACCGCTATCGTAGATTATCATGATGTATGATCTGTAGCTAAGATTTTGTCATTTCATTGTTTTTTTTATTTAATTCCATTTTGACTTTGTTAATTATAGCCTTACTACAATATCATGCTATTGTAGGCAGTGGATAGTAGTCTCCTGTTAAAGCTTCCTTTCAGCACTATATTTGAGTATCTTCAGGTTAGCTTCACTCCACTATAATTTCTTTTTATTAATTTCATGTAAAAATGCAATGCAATCTGTTATGTGGTGTATATAGTTTCTTCCTGTCTTGGTGTTTGCCAGCAATAATTTGTTTATTTGTTTATTTTTGATTTTCATGGGTTCATTAGATTGCTAGAGTCACTTGTATTTTGTAGCTTAACTATAAGTGTAAGAATCGAGACTAATTAACCGTCTCTAATTAAATAATTAAATTGCCCAAATTAGGTTTCGAAAATTTAGAATGAGAATTAGAAAAATTAAATATGATTTTTAGACTCAGTAGATTTTTCTGAGAAAAATCGAGTAAAATCGCGAACCGACAACCGAACTGGTCGAATCGGTTTAAGTCTGTCTGGTACTGTGCGAGAATAATTAAAAATAGTAGAAAACCTCAGAAAAAATAATAGAAATTGAAAACTGGACATTAATTTTAAAGGTTTGGCCCAAAGTTGGGCCAAACAGGTTAAAAACGCTAACGGATTAGACCGGACCCAAGTTGGACCCAAGCCCAATATATAAAACCTTCATTAATGAGCCATAAGCTCATTCACCATACTCAAACAAAACATAACCCAGCTGAGAAGAGAAGAGAAGAGAGTGAGGGTTCCATAGTTACTATTTATCTTCAACTTCCCAAGCTCATAACTTAAGCTACGGAGCTCTGATCGCCGCACCGTTTGTGGCCACGTGATCACCGTGGAGATCTCTACAAAACCCACCCAAGAAACTGGTAAGAAAATTACGAAATCCCTCGCACTTCTTCCTTTCAAAAATTCGAAATTTTAGGATTTTGTATTGAGTGAAATTTTGTGATTTTTGGTGTTTAGGTACACTCTAGCACTTGATTACTATTGGGCTTTGCTTTCAAAACTGTTGGGCAAGGTAAGAGTATCTTGAACCCTTGTGTATTTTGAGTAAAATGAACCCTAGGTTGATTGGTTATGAATTATGTGTATTTATAGCTTGAAGCTGTGATTATTGGCTTTTACTTAGAGCTTGGAGTTGAATTGGTGGCTTGGTTGTGGTTGGAAGCTTGAATTGCACACAATTTGGGTTTTAGTGTATACTGGGAATCGTCCAAGGTATGGTTTTGGTTTTCTCTATGTAATATATAATATTTTTGGACACTTAGGCTAGTGACCCATAGGATAGGATTGAATTAAATTAGTCGTTGGAATTGTTGTATGATGATGTATGATGATTTGATGATTTGGGTTATTTTGATGAATTGTAATGTTGATTTTGATAATATGGTATTGAAGATTGAGATTGAGATTGATTATGATGATTGTTCGTAATGGTGGAATGATAATTGATTAATGTGTTGGTTGAGAAATGAATATAGTGTTATGTAATTGATAATTGGGATTGATGATTGCATAAGGTGAAGTGGTGAATTGAGGTATGAAAAGTGTGAGATTTGATGTGTTTTGGAGTTTGATGAGATGGTGGTTTGGTTTTGGTTGGAAAATGAAAGTTTGTAGGAAATAGATTTTTGTAGAGGAAGTTATAATCATTCAAAGTTTGGTGTCAAAATCTGAATTCTGTGAATGCTGCAGAATTTGTGATTTCTGGTTTGTGTGCGCACACCCTGTGGATTTTTGAACCTGTGCGCACGCATACACGAGGATAGGGCTACTGCTGGGAGCATTAGCATGCTCTGTGCGCACACACAACCAACGAAGCTTTGCAAGCTGTGCGCACGCACAGCCTTTTGCGCACGCACACATCGGAAGGTGTATTCTGTTGAGGGCGTTCGCACGCCTTGTGCGAGCGAACAAAATTGGAAAATTTTACTCCTATGCGCACGCACACCTCTATGCATACGCACACATCTTGAAAATCCTCTTGGGCGTGCGCACGCACAACCCTATGTGTACGCACACTGCCCTGTTTTCCAATAAAAATCTTGTTTTTAACTATTTCACCTTCCCGGCAAGCTTGTAAACTTCCGTGACACCTATCTAAGACTTTTTTGCTTGTTTTTGGAAGTTAAAAGATAGAGAAGGTCTTGGGTGGAACTATTTCGGTATTTTCGATAAAAGTTAGAGAACAGAGGCTTATGTTTCTGGTGTACTGAGGATGGGTTTGATTGAGTGAGAAAGAAGAATAGTATATTGGTGGTTATTGACAATGAATTGAGAAAGTGATGAACTAATAAGTTCTGAATGAAATGTGAAAGTGGTGAACTAATGAGTTCTGAATGAATTGTGAAAGTGGTGAATTACTGAGTACTGAATAAAAATGATTTTTCTGAAAACCACTGAATTACTGTTTTATACTGAGAATTATGAGATGTTATGCGCCTGGCAAGGACGGTGGTTAATCCCGCCTGTGGAGGTTGCGGCAGCGACGTAAGGATGGTGGTTAATCCCACTTACGTTGAGATGTAAGGTCTGTGGCAAGAGTATCCCGCTTGCATCCCTTCGGATCACTAGACTGTGCAGGCACAAAATCTTGGACGGTGTTCCAAGCACCATATCTCGGGGTTCCCATTATGATTCCGAAGGGCGACATCTCCATAGAGATGTGTCGGGTTGGCTGTTGAACCGACAATGTGATATCACAGCCAATAGGACAGACATTCCTCATGTGCATCTTTTATCTGTTTGTTTGCTTTGCCGACTTGTATTGTTTGCTTAATTGTATAACAGGCCTAATGGCCTATTTGAATTACTTGATATACATGCTTATACTTGTGTTTTCTTTGCATTGGTATTAATTGTGTTTTCTACTGGGATTGAGGAGGTTCGGAAGGCGGTGAAAATGGGATCGCATGAAGGATAGGTTGGTGAAGGCTGTGGGATAGCGGAGAATTGTTAGTTTAGAAAATCCACTAAGTTAGATTACCCTTTTTATCATTATGGTGATGTTTTAATGTTTTAGTTATGCTTTAAGTTGAATCTCATGATGGATATGAAGTTCTAGGATTGCCTCTGACGTCCCAGAGTCTTATATCTTACATCACTGGGCACTGTTACCATACTGAGAACCTCTGGTTCTCATACCATATTCTGTTGTTATTTTTCAGATACAGGTCGCAACCCACCTCTGTGAGTTGCTTTGGTGGTGACAGAGCGGAGGATCTCTATCCCGTGTTGAAGTCTTTTTTATTATTTTGTTTGGTTTCTTTCACTTTTGTATTTATTTTTGCCTAGAGGCTTACTTTGAGAGAAAAACTTGTATAAGCTGTTTTAACTTTCAGAATTCTGTATTGTCTGTATATAACTAGCCGGCTTAAACTCCGCGAGCCGTGGCTAGATCTTTATACTATTATACTCTTATATTTTGTTATATTATATCTATATCTTGTGCATTAAGTTTTTAGCTTTTTATGTGTACATTTTGCACTTTTCAAATCCTATTTTTGAGCTGTATCCTTCATCGGGCTTCTAGAATATATTACTTATTTCTATATAATATGTATAAGCTTTAGAACTGTCGTAATCTTTGATTAACCTTTGCTTTGCGATGCGAGGTAAGGCTTAGGATAATTAGGGTGTTACATTTAGTGGTATCAGAGCGGTTCGTCCTCGTGAGCCTGAGAGATGGACCGATTGTGCTTCAATGCATACTCTGTGTCTTTTTCTGTGATGCTATTAGGTTATCTATTTGATATTACATAGCATGCTTGTTTGTGAGTGCCTATTTAGAATAATTGAAGCACTAGGCTTTTGATATTGAGACTGATCACCTTGATATCATTTGTTTGGTGTAGACAGGAACCCTAATGGCTACTCGCGGACGAGGTCGTACGTGTTCACGAGGAGAGACTGAAAATGAACGATCGGCCGATAACCATACCAAGTTCATGGAGGCAATGGCTAATCTTGCGAATACCATGGAGGCGAATGCTGCAGCGACTCTACAAGCTGTGCAGAGGTTAGGTCAACCAGTTGGAAACGGAAATGGTGATGGAAATGGGAATGATAATGCGGAAGGAAATAATAATAACATGGGAGGTGCTCCGATGACCTTGGCTACCTTTTTCAAGGTTCATCCGCCAAGTTTCAGAGGTTCAACCAATCCTACAGAAGCAGATAATTGGTTCCAGGCCATGGAGCGTGCGTTACAAGCACAGCATGTTCCGAATAACCAGAATGTGGAGTTTGCTACGTATCAGCTTTTGGGAGAGGCTCAGCATTGGTGGCAAGGCGAATGTCGCTTACTGCAGCTTCAAAATGCCGACATCCCTTGGGATGTATTCCAGACGACTTTTTATAAGAAGTACTTTCCGTGAATCTGCTAGGGAAGCGAAGGAGATGGAGCTTATATAGCTGAAGCAAGGTTCTTTGTCTGTGGCGGACTATACTAGCTGATTTGAGGAGCTTTGTAGGTTCTCTAGGGTGTGTCAGGGTGCCCCGGAGACCTATGAAAGTTGGAAGTGCATTAAGTATCAAAGGAACTTGAAGGATAACATTATGACTGTTGTGGCTCCTTTGGAGATTCAGATCTTCTCCGATCTTGTGAACAAGGCGAGAGTTATTGAGGAATGTGCAAAGATAGTAGCCTCATCAAGGGACACTCGTGGAGTAAACACTAATCGGGGATGTGGCAAGTACTTTCAGCCGAGGGGTCAGAATTTTAAGAGAGGAGGACATGCGCCTCAAGGTCAAGGAGGCTTTAGAAAGAACACTTATGATCAGTTTCAGTATGCCAAAGGGAGAGGGAACCAGAGTAAGATTTCTTCGGATTTAACTTGTGTTTGTTGTGGGCGATTTCATCTAAATGACTCTTGCAAGATTGGAATAGGTGGTTGCTTCAACTGTGGTTTTCCTGGTCACATTGCGAGGGATTGCACTCGTGGGAAGAGGACCCAGAATGCGGGCCAAAACCAATAGTGTAACACCCTAATTACCCTAAGCCTTATCCCATGCCGTAAAGCAAAGGTTAATCATAGGTTACGATAATTCTAAGGTTTATACGTAAATATATATAGAAGGAATAATAATTTTAGAAGCCCAATGAAGAAAATAAGCTCAAATACGGAATTACAAAGCGCAAACGTTCACACGAAGCTACAAGCGTAAGAGACAAGATCCACTATGTGAGATAACAAGAAATATGTAGTTATATAAGAGTATAATAATCATAAGATACTAGCCACAGCTCGCGGAGTTTAGGCCGACTAGTTAAATACTGACATACAGAGTTTTGAAGGTAAAACAACTTATATAAAATATCTCTCATAAGGTAAGACTCTAAGGCAAGTAAAATACAAAAGTGAGAGTACTAATAAATCAAAAGACTCCAAAAATATATCCAGAATCCTCGCTCTGTCACCATCAAAGCAACTCACCGAGGTGGTTGCAACCTGCATCTGAAAAACAACAATAGAATATGGTATGAGAACCGGAGGTTCTCAGTATGGTAACAGTGCCCAGTATTGTGAGATATAAGATCCCGAGACGCCAGAGGCAATCCTAGAGCTTCATATCAACACAAGATTCAAGCTTAAAGCATAACTAAAATTAAAACCATAACTTTAAAGCTTAACATTTATAAAATAGGGTAAACTATCCTAAGGGATTTCTAACTATCATATCACCGCTGTCCCACAGCCTTCACTAGCCTAACCGTCATGCGATCTCATCGCCATCGCCTACTAAGCCTCCTCAATCCCAGTGGAAAGCACAATTAATTAAAATGCAAATAAAACACAAGTATAGGCATATATGTCAAGTAATTCAAATAGGCAATTAGGCATGTTATATAATTAGGCATACAATTCAAGTCAGCAAAGCAAGCAAGTAGATAAAAGATGCACATGATGAATGCCTGTCCTATAGGCTGTGATATCACATTGTTGATTCAACTGCCAACCCGACACATCTCCATGGAGATGTCGCTCTTCGGAATAATAATGGGAACCCCGAGATATGGTGCTCGGAACACCGTCCAGGATTTTGTGCCTCCACACTCTAGTGATCCGAAGGGATGTGAGCGAGATACTATTATCACGGGCCTCACATCTCAACGTAAGCGGGATGAACCACCGCCCTTATGCCACCACCGCTACCTCGACAGGCGAGATCCAACCAAACCGTCCCTGCCAAGTGCATAGCGTCTCAACAATCTCAGTATAAAAGGTGATTCAGTGGTTTTCAGAAATCATTTTTCAATATATCATGGATCCATCACTCCATTCCAAGTCCCAGACTCATTTCAACCACTGCCAATTCATAATTTCTATTCCGAACTCATTAGTTCACCACCTTCACAATTCATTCAGAACTCATCAGTTTCCCACTTTCACAATTCCTTATCAATAATCATCAAAACCATACACTGGTTTCTCATTCAACCAAACCCATCCTCAGTACACCAGAAACCTAAGCCTCCGTTCTCTAACTTTTCAAGGTACTACCAAATTAAATCTCCTAGAACCTTTTTCTATGTTTTGATACCCGAAAATAAGCCAAAGAGCCTTATATAAGTGTCACGGAAGTTTAAAAGCTTGTTTGGAAGGTGAAATAGTTGAAAACAAGGTTTTTATTGAAAAACAGGGCAGTGTGTGTACGCACAAGGGTGTGCGTGCGCACGCCCAAGAGGATTTTCAAGATGTGTGCGTATGCATAGAGGTGTATGTACGCACAGGGGTAAAAATTTCAACTCTGTTCATCCGCACAGGGCGTGCGAACGCCCTCAACAGAGTGCATCTTCCAACGTGTGTGTACACACAGGGCTTTGTGTGCACACAGCTTGCAAAATTTCATTGGTTGTATGCGCGCACAGAGCGTGCTAGCACTCCTATCAGTAGCCATGTCCCCGTGTGTGCGTACACACAAGGCTGTGCGTGCGCACACAAACCAGAAATCACAAATTCTACAGCATTCACAGAATTCAGATTTCAAACACCAACTTTCAATGATCATATCTTTTTCTACAAAATTCGGATTTTCACAAAATTTAAACCATTTTAAAGCTTGTTGAATTATCTTTAATTTGATATAAAAATTATTCAATTTCAAAAACCGTAGCTCAAGATATGATCCGTCGAATTTAGCCTAAACCATATGCATATACTCTCAAATCATTCCTCAACCTATTAATATACAATTTCACCCATTTCCATCCAAAATTCCCCACTTTCAAGCCCCTAATTCTCAATTATTACAACTCAAAGCATCATTTTATTATTCTCATTATTTATCAACATCAATACACTTCATAAATAATTATCAATATCCAAATTCATCATTTTCAATCCCACATCATAAATTAACTTCAACATTCATCAAAATCATACCTTCATCAAAATCATCACATATCAACATTCATTACCAACCAATTCAATCATATCCTAAGGTCTACTAGCCTAAGTGTCCAGAGATTTTACATATTACATAGAGGAAACCAAAACCATACCTTGACTGATTCCTAATATGTACTAAATCACCAAATTGGCCCCAACCAAGCTTCCACAAGTTCTCAAACTCAATCAAGCCATCAATTAATCTCCAACAAGCATCAACAATCAATATTCCAAGCTATACACATTAATGTACAACAAATTAGCACCTAGGGTTCTTAATTATTCAATTTTACAACGGATAAGGGTGAGCTTTCCTTACCCACAGTTGATTAAGACAAAACCCACTAAGTACCCGTTGCTAGATTGTACCTAATTAATCAAAATCACAAGAATCACTCATTCACCATAGCCAAAACCGAATCTGTTATATAAGGAAGAACTGGGCAAGAAATTGAAAGTTTCATACCGCTTTGTTCAAATGAAATCGAAGAGCTTGACGAGAGCTTTTCATGGCAACTGATGGCACGCGAATCGGAGCTCTGGAGAGGGAGATATGGCTCCAAGAAGAAGAGAATGAATAGTGGAGGGAAACCCTCACCTCTCCTCTCTTCAATTCAACGTTGCTGCTGCTTGTGTTGTGTTAAAGTGGTTGAATTGGCCACATAATGCACTTATATAATGTTGGGCTTGGGCCCAACTCGGGCCCGGTCCAACCCCGTTAGCGTTTTTGGCCAGTTGGGCCAAACCTTTAAAATTAGTGCCCGATTTTCAATTCTAAATATTTTTCTAAAGTTTTCTATTATTTTTATTATTCTCGCACAGTACCGGAAAGATCTACTGAGTTTTCTACTTAGTACCTTTATTATTCTTGCACATTTTCCGGTACGCGTTTTTACACAATTTTCCGAAGAAAATTATATTTTTCAATTCAGAAAGATCTACTGAGTCCAAATATCATATTTATATTTTCAAATTAATATTCTAAAATTTTGAACCTATTCTGGGTAATTAAATTATTATCATTTTACGTTAATTAATCGGTTAATTAATTTTCTACGAAAAACCGAGTAAAACCACAAACCGGCAGCCGAACCGGTCGAACCGGTTTAAGTCTGTCCGATACTGTTGATAAACCCCAATTTTGTGGTTTATCTTGTGCTTAATTTAGGGATTTTATCAACTTATATCACATTTATTCAATGAAATAGCATGGTTTTGTAATTCTTTCTAAATTTGTGCTTAAGTGTAAAAACATGCTTTTTAGACCTTAAAATAGCTAAATTTAATTCACCTTAATTCCATTTGATGCTTTAATATGTTTGTTGAGTGATTTCAGATTCATAAGGCAAGTATTGGATGGAAGAAATGAAGAGAAAAGCATGCAAAGTGGAGAATTCATGAAGAAATGAGCATTTGGAGAATTGAAGTCCATGCGCACGCGTCATCCACGCGTACGCGTGAGAAGGTTGTTCATGGCCACGCGCATGCGTCACCCACGCGTACGCGTCACCCACGCGTACGTGTGAGAAGGAATTTTGTCAAGCGACGCGCACGCGTCGTCTACGCGCACGCGTGACGAGTGGCACGTGACTCACTTAAAGTGAATTCGCTGGGGGAGATTTCTGAGCTGCCCATTTCTGAGCGGCACGTGACTCACTTAAATCCAACTCATTTCTGAGGCTATTTGATGCAGAATTCAAGATTGGACAAAGGGGGAGCAATTAGTTTAGCTTAGGACCATGCTTTAGTTAGTTTCTAGAGAGAGAAGCTCCCTCTTCTCTCTAGAATTAGGTTAGGATTAGGTTAATTTCTCTTAGATCTAGGTTTAATTTCTTGTTTCCATCTTGTTTTTCTTACAATTTCTTGTCATATTGTCTTGATTTTTCCATTTCTTCTTGTCAATTTCTTATTTTGGTTACTCTTATGTTCATGCACCCTTGTTAATTTTCATTCTCTTTAATACAATTTTGAGGTATTTCGTGTTTAATGTGCTTTCCTTAGTTGTTATTGTTAATCCCTTGCATTGGATAGTGATAGATTTTATTATTCCTTGCAATTTACCATGCTTTCCTTTTATGCCTTCCAACTGTTTGACAAAATGCTTGGTTGGATGTTAGAGTAGCTTTTTGAGCATTCTTGACTTAGAAAGAGAAATTAGGTGATCTTGAGTCATGAATACCCAACTTATGTTGGTGATCTAGAGTTGTTAGTTAATATTGTTTCCATTGACTCTAATCTCTTGCTAATTCAATTAGTAAGTTGATTAGGACTTTTGGATTGGGATTAACTAGTCTTATTTGACTTTCTCTCGTGTGAAGATAACATTGTACCTTTTTCCATTGTTGGAGTTGACTAAATAGGATAAATTCTTGTTAATTATTATGTTATGATTAGTGATTAGGATAGAAAGCCTATATTCTCAATCCTTGCCACGAATGCCTCTTTTTAGTAATTGCTTTCTTTAGTTGTTACCTTTATTTTCTTGTCATTTATTTCCTTGCACTTTTACCAACCCAACCCCTTGGATACTATAACCAATAATATGCATACCTCACTGCAATTCCTCGAGAAGACGATCCAGGACTAATACTCTCGGTTATTTTTATTGGGTTGGACTTGTGACAACCAAAAATTAAACTTTGATTTGAGGATCGATTATCGGTTCGGGCTATGCTCACAATGAAATTATTTTGTTAAATTCCGAACCAGTATAAATCCTCACATCAAGTTTTTGGCGCCGTTGTCGGAGAGTTGCAATGTGTACTTGTTATTGGTTATTGTACATATGTGAATATTGTGAATAGTTTGCTTTTTGTTTGTTTGCTAGTTTTGGTTTAGGAGTTTGTTTTCTTTGTTTCTTATTAGATTTTTTTTTCATTTGCTCTTGCTACTATGAATTCTTACCCCTTTGGCTATGAGTTTGGTTCTAACTATGTTGTAGGGAATGGAAGCTACAATGACAATATGCATCAAGGAATTGGAAATCAAAGGTAGGAGGAGCCTCAAGCATATAGACAACCTTCTTGGCAACAACCTCTTCCGGCTTCTTATGGGTATAATCCAACTCCTAATGCTTACCAATCCAATGGATGTGGTGACCCTAATTATGGTTGTCAACCCCAAGCACCACATGCATACAATTCTTTTCCTCAACATAGACCTCAACAACCTTACTCACAAGCCCTATACCACCAATCACCTCCATATGATCCTAATCCATACCCACCATACCAACAACCATATGATCCATATTTAGAGCCACCACCATTTCAATACGAATATTCACAAAGACCACAACTTTCATACACACCACCTCCATGCTTTCACCAAGATGAACCACCTTCCAACTATGATACCTTCCCTCCAAACAATGAACCCTCTCTTCCACCACCTCCTCCAATGGATGAAGTTCTCAGTGCCTTCATGCTAGAACAACGAAGAGATATTAGCTCTTATATCCAAAGACAAGAAGAGAAGCAAAAGGAGCTAAAGAAGCTAGAAGTCATGGTTGCTACCATGGCAGAAGCCATTAACAACATGGCCTCCCACCTAAGCTTATGCATCCCAAGTACTCCCATTGATGAATGTGGAGAATCAACCAAAAATCATAGTGAGGGAGTGAGTTTGAAGCTTCAAGGTGAAGAAGAGGAGTTAAAGCAAGAATTGCATCAAGAGGAGGAAGTTGAGGTCATTGATGTTAAGGAAGTGGATAAAGAGTTGAGGGAAATTGATCAAGAAGTGATTCCATTATTAGTGATTTTTTGTCCACATTGATCAATCTCCTTGATGATCTTGTTGAGCCTTCTTCCATTGGACTAGAAAGCGATGTTAAGGAAGATGTGCAACCTCCAAGGAATAGGTTAAGTAATGAAGGATTGGAAGAAGTTGAGCAAGTGATAAGTTTTGTTATTGAAGATAATTCTGCACCAACCAATGTGTTATTGGAGATTGTCGAATCGTCCTCATTGTGTTGTGAATTTGATGTTGAAGAGGCTAATGCACAACCTCCGATACATAACTTAAGCAATGAGGAATGTGTAGAAGAAGTTGGTAAACAAGGAATTGAAATTGAAGATGCTTGTCAAGAGGTGGAAGAATTTAAAGAAGAACACAAGGGAGTGGACTTTGCATTGTCAAAGTGTGGGGAGGTCCCCCTTCCTAAGTCACCATCATTCCTTACATCATGCAAGTGGGTAAACCTCTTATCTCTAAGCTTTATTATCCCACTTGAATATGGTCTGTTTGAAACAGATTGTCAACTTAGAGTTCTCTATGGAATGGCAAGTAAGAAAAAAGTTGGTTAGTGGTTGGCACTGCAATTCAAGGTTCACTATGGTTGAATTTTCAAGCTCTAAGTGCAAATGATGGCATAATACTCAATTAAGAATATCTAGGAGGAGAGTTTGGTGCCTAAAGGAGAATTCCATGTGCTTGCCACCCGAGTGGAGTAATGACGATTAATTAGATGACGGGTGTAGAAACAAGATTTGGGATCCCGGCATACAGGAGGATCAATTGTGGGAGCTCCGAGCTTGTGAAAAACTCCACAAAACGTTGGTGCGCTTGGTTGGAAATTCTAGCAACCACTTGAAGTCCAAGCATTGGTGAAAGTTTAAGGATGAATTCAAGCACAAGTCTCCTTGATTAGAGCTCCCAAAATATCCAACTTAAGGACTTTAAATAAAAGTGTTAGGTGGGAGACACCCCACCATGGTAAACTCTTTCCATTTCTCTTGTAGATATAATTAATAAATGAATTGAGTTGCCATCATTAGGTAGTTCTTTCCTTTTATTCTCTTGTATGTTTTATTTTGGTTGCTAGGTTGTTTGTTGGTTTTATGCTTCGAATAAGGATGATTCTTTGAATTTGAGTTTTTGCTTGAATTACAAGTTTTTTCAAATTTTGTGAAAAATTCTCAAAAACTAAAAAATATTGTTAATTTTCATTTTGGTTGGTTTGGAGTTGTAGAGAGTGTTAAGAGAATTTTAAGCTCTGTTTTAGTGTTTCTAAAAGAGAGAGAGAGAGGGGCCGTCACGCGTATGCGTGACCAATGCATACGCGTCGACGCCTCAATGCTGCTCCATACAAAATCCAGAGAGTTGTGTGAAAGGGGCGCTAAAATTGTACATTTAGCACAATTTTGCTCCATGCGTACACGTGATTGACACATACACGTCATCCTCCCTTCTCTCCCCTAACGCATGCGCGCCGAGGACGCGTACGCGTCATACCCTCTTTTCCTCCTTCCACGCTCGCGCATCAATGACGCCTACGTGTGGATTTAAATGAGATAACTCCCTGATGCACAAACCCCTTCTCATTTTCGCAACCCTTCCTCTTCTTTTCATCCCTAACGTCTCTCTTCTCCCTCCAAGAACCAGAAACCCTATAACCACCACCATCAAGCTTCTGCCTCTCACTACCGGCGATCATCCCGACGACCAAACCGCGGCTGACCACCCCTTCTCTTCCCTCTTCTTTCTTTCTTTTTTCCTCTCTTCCCCCTTTCACTGTCCCTTCTCCTTACTGCCACCAAACCACCGCAGCGGCCACTCATTGCCGCCGGCAATCTCCACCCTCTACCACAACCACTCGCCCTTCCTCCTCCTTCTCCATCTCACTTCTCTGCACCATCTCTGTACCAGAATGGGAATCTGGTGTCCCCCTGCTACCTGAGTTCAGCGCCGCTATTCAGCGCCTCAGTTCTACGTCACCACCACCATCAGTAGCCGCCGTTTCTGGGTCGGCACTGCTCTTCTTCCCTTCCAGTCTCCAATCTCTCTTGCCACTTCCATTTTCCTCATGTTCATCTTCCCAGGTTCCAGTTCCCTCTGTTTTAATTTCTGTTTCTGTTTTTAATTTTCTTTTAATTAATTTCCATGTTAGTATTAGTTGTTAATTAAGTTTCTGTTTGATTAGGCTAGCATAGATTGCATGTGGTTAGGAAATTTCAGTTGTTTGGTAGTGGATTTAGGATTGAATGTTTACTAATTCTGCTGCCTGATATGGTACATGCTTCATTGATTCGTGTATTTGATTTTGGTGTTTGATCTCACTAATTTACTTGTTGTATTTAATGCCATGATATTAAGTGCTGCTCTTATTTGACTCACTTGAGCCTTGTAATGTTCTACTTTGGTTCATTCTGTTTGAGGTTCAATTGAGCTGTATATCATTGCTATGTTGTTTTGCTTAATAATGCTCAACTCATATGAATTTATTGTGTTTTAGCTCTTGTTTAAATCTATCCTAAGTTCATATAGATTGAAATTGCTGCTCATGTTTGAATATACATCTTAGTTCATATGAAACTATGGTTGCTGATTTTGTCTTAATTGTTCTGAATTCATATGGGCTGAGTTTTGCTGCTTGTTTATATCCAGGAACGTCCAATTTACTGCCGAGATGCTGCCAAAATTTTCAAAAATTTTTATGCTATTAAGTTGAAAATTGTGAATTGAATTTGGTGCTGTTTTACCTTGGTACATTTTATTATAGTCAAGTTCAATTCATGATTCATTCGGTCAGCATTTCCGCATTTCTTTTGGTTCTCTTTCATGTGCATTTGTAATTGATAGAATCAAAGAACTATTTGATGAATTTCTGTGTCAAATAGGACCTTGATTAACCAAGGCAATGCGAACCTTCTTTGTGCTTTCAATCTTTCAAGCTTAAGTCAAAACCTTTTCATTTTCTTGGTTCAAGTTCAATTTTCACCTTCTTTAACCAATGAAGCTATTTCCGTAATTTTGCCATTTGACTTGAACTTGTCTACTTTTAATTGAGGTTCTTATGTTTGTAATAATTGGTGCTTTCCACTGGTGTAAACCTTTCAAAATAGAAATTGTTTTTAACCCTCTTTTGGTTGCACCAAGTGCATATTCAATTCTTTTACACTAATCTTTACAAATTTATTGACCAACTTCGTTGATGATGATCTCACCTCTTTTTGCGTTTATAGTGCATAACATATTTTATAATCAATGGCTTGTATCGTCTTCATGAATATGAGCATGCTTGTTTTGAACATTTTTTATCCTGTTTAAGTTTAGTAATTATCATGCCACTGATTTTTAACCCGCTTTTCTAACTTTTGACTTAATTGACTTTCTATTTTTTCTTTTTAGTTTTTCAAACTAACTCTTTTATATTCTTTTAGGCATGATAATTGTTGTTTCTTAACAAAAAAGCATCTTTACTGTCATTGCATGAATTCTTGGATTGTGTTTCTGATTGATGTCTGAATTCTATTTTTCTTGCATTCCAAGAATTTGTTTCTTTGGCTCACTTCATGAATGTACCTCAATACCCTTCTATTTCCTTTTTTCTGTCTGTTGTTTATATACTTGATTCCCATTCCTCTGCTTTGCTTAATATCCTGTATCCTGTAATTTTTGTTTTTCAGGATGTCCGACAGGGGTAAAGGGAAAGTAAAGGCCACCTCCAGCAAAAGGAAGAGATATCAGTCATCTACTGAACCAGTGACCTCCCATCTATCTAAAAAGCATCTCTCTGAGAAGGAGAAGGTGGATCAAGCCACGCCTCCTACCAAGTCAGAGAAGTTTACCAATCTATATTGTGAGCTCCGATTTTCGTGCTTTGGGGAGCAGAAGCTCATTCTGGAGAATAAGCTAGTTATCCCCTCCGATCTGAGGCAGTATATTGAGCGCCAGATTGAGGAGATGGATTGGGCCTTCTTAGACAGAGAGCTAGCGAGAGTGAATGAGTCTTGGCTCCAAGAGTTCTATTGCAATTTCTTCAGAGCGACCCTTGACTCATCCACTGTCATCCTAAAATAAATGATAAGGATGCTTTCCACAGGGCTGAGGAGGAGTTGCATAGCATGACCTTTGATTATGATGCACCTTGGGAGATGGATTCCCCTAAAGTGAAACCCAAGGGTATGAGGTTTGATTATCTGACGAAGGAGGCTAAGGTATGGTAGCAGATACTGGCCCATTATGTCATGCCTAGCACTCACTTCACAGAGATTCCGGTTGATATGCTTGTCCTGATCTGGTGTGTCCTTGAAGGGAAGAAGTTGTACCTTCCTCGACTCATCAGACGATTCATGTGACGGGCCTATACCATGGGCAACCTTCCATTCCCGTGTTTGGTCACGCAGCTCGCTCACCGAGTTGGGGTTCCTTGGCTACCAGATGATGAGTCACCGACAGCAGTCCACGGTAAGGAGAAAGTTATTCCATGGGGGACTTGGGTTGGTGACCGGCCAGCAGCCCAGCGTAGAGACCGAGCTGCCATAGCAGCAGCATCTGAGCCAGCTTCTTCATCTGCTGCAACAGGACCCTCGACAACACCGTCAGCATCCACCAGGCCAGCACCACCATTATCATCCCAGCCAACCTACTGTCTTGTGCAGCGCTTCTTTGAGCGCATGGACCAGATAGAACGTCGCAACAAGCAACGTTATGAGCACCTGAGACGGATGATAGCAGCATTGGTCGTTGACATGCCCTCTAGCCCGATACTCCTTCCGACCAGTCTGAGGCGGAGGAGGAGGCTCAGCAGGCAGAGGCCCCTACACAGACTCAGGCCCCCACAGAGACGCAACAGACTTCTGTGGAGCCACAACCACAGCCACAGCCTCAGCCAGCTGCAAATGTTGACCCTCTCACCCAGCCTGAGTTGTAGCATCGAGGATGATGCTTTCTTCTAAGTGTGGGGAGGTCGCCGTCTTCGACGGATTTCATTTTGGTGACCATTTCAGACATTCTTATTTTATTTTGCTTTATTATTAGTATTTTCACTTTATTTTACTGCACTTTCAGCTTTTGTATATATTAGTTATTTTGGATACTATTAAAAATAAAAGTAAAAAGAGTGGGTATCTATATTTTACACTAAGATAAATGTGCTCCATTATTATTTTTTTTCTCATTTTAGTAAATTCATGTTGGCTTATTGCGTACAATGTTATGTTTTATTTATTCAATTAATTGTTACATATACTTAGTAACTAATTAAAAGAACAAAAAACTATATACACATAAAAAGTCAATCTATGTATATGTGTGTGCGCACGCAGGGGCGGGGGCGGGGCGTGGTCGGTGTGCGTGTGTACTATGTACATGTATGTTATTTTAATATTATGATAAGATGTGGGGGTGAGAACAAAAATAGTGAGATAGGTGTTGGCGAGTATGTGTACATGTATGTCATTTTAATGCTATGATAAGTGCGTGCGTGTTATTTTAATGTTATGGTAAGATGCAGGGGCGAGGACAAGGAATGAGTGTCGGTGTGTGTGCATGTTATTTTAATATTTTGGTAAAAGTAAGATGCCGGAGCGAGGGCAAGAACAAGAACAGTGGGGTGAGTGTTGGTGGATGTGCGTGTATACGTGCATGTTGTTTTAATGTTATAATAAGATGTAGGGATGAGAGTAAGGGCAGTAGCGTAGGTGTTGGTGGGTGTGTGTGTACATGCATGTTATTTTAAATGTTACGGTAATATGCATGTTATTTTAATGTTATGGTAAGATGCAGGGGCGAGGGACAGGAGATGAGTGCCAATGGGTGGGTGTGCGTGTTATTTTAATGTTTTGGTAAGAATAAGATGCAAGGACGAAGGCAAGGGCAAGAGCAGTGCGGTGAGTGTTGGTGGGTGTGTGTATGTACGTGCTTGTTATTTTAATGTTATGGTAAGATGCAGGGACAAGGGTAAGGGCATGGCGGTGGATGTCGGCGGGTGTGTGCGTGTATAGGTGTGTGTTATTTTAACGTTACGATAAGATAATTCATTATTAGAATAACCAAATTTTAGTTTTATTTTATTTTTTACAAAATCACATTATTATATTTTTATTTTAATAATAAAATCTTTTGTTTATATTCACATATTTAAAAAAATATTATAAAAAATCATTTAATTTTAATAAAAAATTTTACATATTCATCTAATTAAATTTATATGTTTATATAAATTTTTAATTAATGAATCTAAAAATTAACTATACAATTAGTTGTTTGTGTAATATTATTTTACTGTCATTGTATATTAAATTTAAATAAAAAAATTGTGATAAATAAATGTTGACATCATGTATTACATTTTCACTTACGTGATTACTCATCTAAGTGAATTGGAGCATGTGAGCCGTGAAGTAATGAGAATCCAATCATCATGTTAATTGACGTGCGTTTGACACCTTAAAAAATTAGAAACTTTTTCGACCATAATAAATTAATAATTTAGAACTGTACAAATAATTTTCTGAAAACAAAGTGATAGTTTAACATCTTAAATTATAAGGAATAAATATTAAAACACATGCTTATATGGTATAATAATAAATAGGGTTAAGTATGATTTTGGTCCCTAACGTAGAGGCTGAAAATTGATTTTGTTCCCGACCTTTTTCGCTACAAAATTGTCCCTAAAGTTTCATTTTGTTTTAAAATCGTCCTTCGGACAAAAATACCCTTCTCTCTTCACCCCCAAAATCAACCAAACTCAGCAGAAGCAAGCAGAACAGAAGCCTAAGCCCAGAACCCACCACCACCACCGTACCATTATCATCATGGTCATCATCATCATCATCAGAAGAAGAAGAAGAACTATCAACAAAATTGAAAATAAGAAAAATCATCAACCATCAGAAAATCAAAACTCAGAAAATTAGAACAATCAAAACTCAAAACCATCAACAAAATTCAAAACTAAAAATCTAGGCGGCGGTGCGGCAGTGTGACGGTGCAGCGGTGCGGTGGTGCGGCCTTCCCTCCCCTCTCCCCCGGATTCTCTTTCTTTCCTCCCCTCCCCCCACCCTTCTCTTTCTCGCTCCCCCCTCCCCCGATTCTCTTTCTCCTCTGATGCCTTTCTTTCTTTTTTTTTTCTTTTTTTTATTTTATAATTTTTTAATGAATTGTAATTTGGTAATAAAAAATAAAATTGATAAAAATAATGATTTTAAAACAAACTGAAACTTTGAAGACCATTTTATAGCAAAAAAAAAAGGCCGGGGACGAAATAAATTTTCGGCCTCTACCTTGGGACCAAAATCTTACTTAATCCTAATAAATAAATGCCTTTTAAGGTTATTGTTTACCTAATATAAAATATGCTAAATAACACAATTCTTTCTAATTGATATTTTCTAAACGAATGTAAGTAAACCTTATCACTGTGCTTACTTCATTTGTTAACTCGGAATAGTTTTTACAAACTATGTTAAAAACTTAAAATAATCTACATTACCAAATTTGAGGAGAAGAAAATCAATAATTAGATATCATGTCATATTAATTATTTTGTGATGTATTCACTTATAACCATAGTTATCAGACCCGGTTCAATCCAGCCGGTTTGACTAGAAACCCGATCACCTGGCCGAATCGAGCCACTTGTTAAACTGGTTGTGCAACGGATCCGGTTGAATCCAGTTTGAATCGACAGATTTTCATAAAACCCAGTGACCCGGACCGGATTGGTCTTCTTTTTTTTTTACCAAATACATGAATCGGGAGAAACTAGATTCGTCTTTGGCTAAGAAATGTTCACCTGGTAAGTTTTTCTCGTGTTTGAAGTTTGTTCTTTTCCTTGTTACTTTGTATTTCTCTGCAAATTGTGTATTTGAAAATAGACTTGATTTTTATGCACCATGTTTTACACACATTTCTTAAAAATCATTCAAAAGAATCCATTTATCTGGATGACGAAAAGTTTGATAGTGCCAAAATTGGTTAAAAGAAGGATGATAGTGTGGATATAGTTTGGTTATTAATGATGTATTATGAGGTAGAAATTAAAACGTTTTGCAATTTTAATTGTAACATCTACACTTCTTCACACATCTTGTCTTTTATCAAGCTTTGAATAATGTTTTGCCCCATTAAATGAAATTTCTCTGGAGAGAATGCTATTTGCATTCCAAGATTTCTACACTTATTACCAAAGCCTGGCTCTTAATTTGCTTGAACTGAAGTTTGAATCAGAGGATAGATTAAAAATGTCAAATTTCTAATACTCCTTAGGTACTACTTTGGTATATAAGCTAAAATTTTCAAGTGTATTAGAATAATGCACCAAACATAGTAGCAAACTTGATAGATTTTCTTATTGCACATATATTTTAGCTCAATTATTGTTCCCTCTTTTGAAACTTAGGTCAGAGCTCTGAATACTTCTTATTCCTTTTGTAATTTTGGATCTGACCTGTAGGTGGACGGGTGATTATCAGTCATCCGCAAGGGAGACTAGTGTTAGAACAGCAACGAAAGCATTATCCGGAAGTTGTAGTTTCAGACCTACCTGATAGGACAAGTTTGCAAATTGTTGCAGATGCTCATTCTTTTGATTTGGCTGAATTTGTAGATGAACCTGGCTTTTATTTGGCTGTTCTATTTGCCTAGGAGCTTAAAAACTAGAGTAGAGATTCATAGCAGTAGACAATTTAGTTGGACTTTCTTTTTTACGGTTTTTCGCTTTATGATTATTACCTTTGAATTTTTGGATGAAAAGTGAAACTATAAATCACTTCAATGTTGTTGGTACAAGAGGCTTCTCTTTCTTTTCTAAAATACATTGTCCATAATTTTGGAATTGTATACTTATATATTTGTGCTTGTAAGTAACTTTGGTTTAGCACCTGCCCACTGTTGCATATTAAGTTCTTAGTTCTTAGTTCAATTGACTAATATGTTTTTTCCATCGACATTGAGAAATATTAAGAGTGCTGGTATTTTGAAGGTTTTTGTTTTCTTGTTGTGAGATCATATCACCCTCCAATTTTAATGAAGCTTTTCCTTCGCAATTCTTTTTAGCCAAGTAGTCTTCATAGTGAAAGTTGTGTCGGGATTTTTGAGTGGATATATATTTTTTAATTGAAGTGTTTGTTTGATTCAAGTTAAAAGTATTTCTCTTTTTAGAAATATGTATTCTAAACTGAACAACTTTTTAATTTATTGCTATGAATTTTGAAAAATGTTCAATTATTTAAAATGTGTTGATATTGCTATATTATTTTAGAATTTTAATATATAAAAATTACTAACAGCTAACAAATGCTACATATCCATCACATGTGCACTCAAGTAGAATGTCTAACCAATTTAGTTGCTTGATGATCACGAAACTTTTCTCTCCTTTCTTGTCTCTTCTTCAATCTCTTTTCTCTGATCCACACATTATGTCAGTTCACATGGTATCATCGCACAATATCAAAAGCTGAATAAAGATCCTTACAAGATTGTGTTAAGTACATGAAGAGAATGCAAAGTTTGCAATCCTATTCCTATGGGGAGCTGGTAGTTGTAGGTCATTTACTTAGTTTCAATTTTCAATTTAGTAAGCCAGTGTATAGGGGGCAAATACTCTGATTTGGAGTTATAGTTTCATAATAGTATAGGAAAAATTTTAAGTGTACTAGTGTTCCAGTTATTTTAACCGTTGATTTCAATTAATATATATTATATATATTTTTTATAATTCAGATCAATGGTTAAAATAAGTGGAACACCGGTGTTTCTGATACACTTGAAACTCTTCCAATAGTATATAGAATTAAGAACCTAATATGCAGCAGTAGGTAGGTGCTAAACCAAAGTTACTTACAAGGACAAATATATTAAGTATAGAATTCCAAAATTATGGACAATGTATTTTAGAAAAGAAAGAGAAGCCTCTTGTACCAGCAACATTGAAGTGATTTATAGTTTCACTTTTCATCCAAAAATTCAAAGGTAAGAATCATAAAGCCAAAAACCATAAAAAAGAAAGTCCAACTAAATTATCTACTACTATGAATCTCTACTCTAGTTTTTAAGCTCCTGAAAAATTAGAATAGCCAAATAAAAGCCAGGTTCATCTACAAATTCAGCCAAATCAAAAGAATGAGCACGTGCAACAATTTGCAAACTTGTCCTATCAGGTAGGTCTGAAACTACAACTTTTGGATACTGCTTTCGTTGTTGTTCTAACACTAGTCTCCCTTGCGGATGACTGATAATCACCCGTCCACCTACAGGTCAATCCAAAATTACAGAAAGAATAAGAAGTATCAGAGCCCTGACCTAAGTTTCAAAAGAGGGAACAACAATTGAGCTAAAATATATGTGCAATAAGAAAATCTATCAAGTTTGCTACTATGTTTGGTGTACTGCTCTAATACACTTGAAAATTTTAGCTTCTATACCAAACTAGTACCTAAGGAGTATTAGAAATTTGACATTTTTAATCTATCCTCTTATCCAAACTTCAGTTCAAGCAAATTAAGAACCAGGCTTTGGTAATAGGTGTAGAAATCTTGGAATGCAAATAGCATTCTCTCTAGAGAAATTTCATTTAATGGGGCAAAACATTATTCAAAGCTTGATGAAAGACAAGATGTGTGAAGAAGTGTAGATGTTACAATTAACTTTGCAAAACATTTTTATTTCTACCTCATAATACATCATTAATAACCAAACTATATCCACATTATCATCCTTCTTTTAACCAATTTTGGCACTATCAAACTTTTTGTCATCCAGATAAATGGATTCTTTTGAATGATTTTTAAGAAATGTGTGCAAAACATGGTGCATAAAAATCAAGTCCATTATCAAACACACAATTTGCAGAGAAATGCAAAGTAACAAGGAAAAGAACAAACTTCAACTCCAAGAGAAAAATTTACCACGTGAACATTTCTTAGCTAAAGACCCCAAAATTGCATCAAGTTTGAAGGACAAAGCAGGAAGAAAATAGAGAAAAGCAACATCAAGAGGAGCCCATTTCTTTAGAACATACACAATCTCTCCTTGCCAACACTTAACCTTATCATATTTTTCTTTAATAAGAGCCAATATCAGAAGTGAATCGTAGTGAATCGTGCACCACAAAAAGAGACTTACACAAACCCACCAATGTATCCACAAACTCTTCAGACCTAGTTGAGACTAAGACCCTTGAACCCTCTTCAACATTCCCAGCAGATACAATATGTTCAATGCTTCTCTTGAATTCTACATTAGAATTTGACTCAACAGAATCAAGTATAGACCAGTCCTTTTTAACAACTTCTTCAATATAAACAACGAATGTAGAACCCACAAGAATTGAAATTTGGGCATCTGTGTCTGACTCAGTGGCTTGCAGCAAAGTTGAAATAGGCTTAATGGGTTTTGATTTTAGGGGATTTGATGAAAATTTGAAAGCACTGCCACAGAGATAAACATGTTGGTGCTTCAATTGAAGGTTTTGGTGGAATTTGCATAGTGGTGGGGTTATGGGATGCGAGGAACCTACAAAAACAGAATTTATGGGAAGAAAGAACTAATTTTTACAGGTGGGTTTGCTCTTAAAACCGGATCTTGATGCTCAAATCAGTGTCTTGGAAATACAGAATAGAAGTTAGAGCTTGGATTTGGATATTGAGGACTTGCCGAAAGAGGCTTTACCCAGAGAAGACATCAAGACAGGATATAATTCGTGGAAGATGCTGCAATTTTCATTTATTTAAGAAAAATATCAGATCATTAACAATTTTTTTATATTTAAATTGATATGATTAATTTTTTATTTTACTTAAAATATTGTCTCTAGCCTTTTTAATCAAATTACAGAAAATTATAAATTATTCTCAAGAAAGATTTTATATTCGATATTTTGGTTCAAACAAAATGGTAGAAAATTAACTTATCTTATAATAATTTTTTATTTAAATTATTTTTTAATAAAATTTATTTAAAATTTATTTACTTTATATACATATTAAATTTTTTTACTGAAGATAGTAAAAAAATTAATTCGTCTCTGATTTAAAATTTATTGATGACCAATTTAAATTATTCATTTAATAAAAATTTATAATTTGGTTTTGGATAATTTAAAAATTTTTATAACTAAACTTTTTAGAATTATGAAAAAATTTTGGACCATATATTTTTTAAGATAATTACGTATTTAAATAAAATGAGATTTAAAAATATTCAAATGTAACAAATGAGAATTGATACATTTGGGTCGGATAACAATTCTATGTAAATTATAGGGGTGTACATGGTTCGGTTCGACCCGAAGTTCCAGCTCGAATTCGAACATTTTAAGAGTTAGTTTGGTGTGATTTTATTGGGTCTAGGGTTGGGTACGAGTTTCAAAAATAGACCTGGTCATCATTTAAGATCGGGTCTGAGTCAAGACGAATCCAATTTCTCCCGATTCATGTGCATCCTAAAGAAATTAAAAAGTGTATATATGTTTTAAATTAATTCCAATATTATGTTATATTAATTATAAGCTTATTATTTTATTTTTAATCACACTTGTTGAATTAAAAAATAGATCAAAAAAACATTAAATTAAAATTTATAGACAAATTCAAATTCAAATATGGATATCAACTATTTTTCATATCCCTATTATATGTTATATAGAAATATAGATAAAGTTTGTCCTTTTTTATTAATATTTTAAGTAAAAATCAATTATTTAAAACTTAAACTAATATTTATTGTTTTTTAAATATTTTCATTTTAGAGTTCACATGTTACAAATAACAAATAAAAAAATAAAATTTTGAAGCTAACAAACATATATTTAACTAACATGTAATTTATATTTTTTTATTATTTTTGTACTTATTTTTTAAACATCTGAATGAATTAAGCTTTGAAGTAGTTATAAATTTTTATTCAAATTTTAATTTAGTGTTTGAATTTTAAATTACCTTTATTTGATTCCTAAATTTTTATTTTAGTCCTTTTAATATTTTTCATCATATTACAAGTAATTGAACCATATTTTAACATGTTATTAATTAATATGTCACATTGACATGTTAGTAGAAAATATTAAAGGATTAACCGTGAATCATCGAATGAAAATCAATCTGAATTGAAGTAATTAAAAATTTACGAACTCATTTAAAATTTGTGTAAAAATTTAAAAATTATTTCGAGACTTAAGTCAATTTCATCTCGTTAAAATTAACTGTTATTAAATTTGGTGAAAATTTTAAAAAAATTATTACTTATATTTTTTAATGCTTTTTATGTAATATTTTCCAACAAATTAGGGTGTGTTTGGGGTTGACGTTGGGGAATAGAAAAACCCGTTTGAGCGTCTTGAACGTTCCATTGTTACGTTTGGCAAGTTTTTAGAACCCCTAACCCAGAAGTGCTTTCACCTCTGAACGTACCTTCATGTGAAGCTAAAAATTCTACCTTCTGCATTTACGTTGGGAAGGTTAATTACCGTTGAAGGAATTAGGTAAGAAATTTATTCCATATCTACCAACTATACCCTTCATTTCTTCTATAAAAAGGATGCACATAACCACATAATTTCACCGTAGTTCTCTG
Organism: Arachis ipaensis; assembly: GCF_059453495.1. Lineage (NCBI taxonomy): Eukaryota > Viridiplantae > Streptophyta > Magnoliopsida > Fabales > Fabaceae > Arachis > Arachis ipaensis. The sequence continues at coordinate 112,163,163 of NC_142435.1, read as the reverse complement.
TATGTTCTTTGTTACGGATTTTTTTTCCATCAAACTCTTTCAGATTTGTTTTCATCACTGCCAAGGTAAAGATTTTAATTTTTTTTATTATTTTTAATTCTTTATTTCATATTTTGATTTTTATGTTTTTCATTGTATTTTTTTATTTATAAGATAAATATTTTTCATATTATTTTTTAGTGTTCTTATGTTATTTTTTTAGTTTTCTATTGTTATATTTTTATTATTTTTTTTATTTATATGACAACTATTTTGATATAAATTTTATTTTTATTAATTTTATGATATTTTTATTATTTTTTGTTTATATAAATTATTTTTTTATTCTTTATTGTACTATATTTATGTTGTGTATAAAATTTTTTTTATCTGATTTTATTCATATGAATTTTATTCATTTTTTATTATAATTTTTTTGTTCATATGATATATGTTGATGGTTGTAATTATTATATACTATGTTTGTATGAATTTTTTTGTTTTTGTTTTTTGTTTTTATTATACTTTTTATTGTACTTTATTTTTGTTTTTATTATATATTAATTATAAGTAACAAAAGAGTCATAAATAATTAAAATTTATAGTCCAAAATGATACTAAATTAAAGAGTACTAACGGTACTAAAATAAATTATAAAATGTATAGTACTCTCTTTCATATTTTTATTTCTTATTGTTTTTTAGTTCATATGAATTTTTTTTATCATTTACTGTTCTTTATGTTTAATATGTAAAGTGTCTTTTTTATTTTTATTTAACTTTGTTCTTTTTTATTTTTTACTTATTTTTATCATTGACCTTTTTTACATTATTTTTTTCAGTGTTCTAATCTCTCGGGTAAATTATTAATTTTTTTATGGTATTCTTATTATTTCTTGTTCATATGAATTCTATTTTTTTCTTTTTTATGCACTGTGTTTATATCTTATACGAAGTTTATTTTTGTTACGTAGGTAACCTGAGATAGGTGGATTGGGCTCGAAGGATTGGCCCAAGCGTCAAAAGGAGGTGGTCTCCAACTTGGTTCGTGTCTGGGAGCCGCCGTCCGATTTGTGTATGTGAAAGAATGGGGGTGGTACCTGCAAAGACACTCTGATACCTAAGTCAGCAAGGGGTTAAGCAGGTTTTTAGAGAGTATCGAAATTTAGAGATACCTGAGGGGTGTCAGTGTATTTATAGTGGTGATCTAATAACCACCGTTGTAGTAGTTCCACTTTTCAAGGTGGATAACCGTCCCTTTATCTTAGGGTAGTTGAGATATGGCTCCTGGAAGTGGGTTGAGAGATTTTAGGGACAGTTACTTATTTGAATAAGAGTTATCTGCCAGCTATCCATCGAACCCAACTTCTTTGGGAAGGAGTCTATGTCGAATCCGACCTCTACTGAGGAGGTCGGTGGGTAACGAAGGCCAATCTTTGGGCCTTTTAGTTTATTTGGACCTGGGCTATAGTATTAGGCCAGGGTATGAACAGTGCCCCTACTCGAGTCTGATCTCTTTCGCTTATGAGTTGGATTCGAGTATTGAACACGGGTTTGTAGCAGACGTGATTTTAAAAACTGACGTGATTTTAAATTTTTCAACTGTCGTGTCTGATCAAATGTCGTGTCCGTTAGGATTTCGTATTTACACTTTAGGAGCTGTTACATTGGTAACGGCACGTTTCTTTAATGATCGCATCGTTTTACAATCATGCCCCTAGCGTGTTATAAATACCTTTTCCTCTCTTTTCTCTGTTTTCTTTCGTCTTTTTGAAGCTTTCTTGCTTACATATCTTGTTCTTTCCAAAGAAAAATTCTTTAGCCTTCCTTCTCAGAGTGCTTCGTTGCTACTGTGGTTGTTCCTCTTTGCTTCTACAACTAAAGGTTAGTCCTTTCTATATCCTCTACTATTAGTTTGCATGATAGAGGATTTTTCATGCTTTTACTATTCCCTTGCTTGTAATGTTCTTAAGTCGGTTGTTGTGTTGGTGGTTCTTTTATTTTGCTTTTTTGAGGAAGGTCTGCTTTGTCTTTGGGGAGCCCTTTTTGATGTTTTTTTATTTTTCTTTGTAAGTCTTGTTGATTTTATACCTACTTTTATTGGAAAGATGTCTTCCCATATCCCTGAATCCCTTTCGAGATGGGTAGACGATACAGTACTAGAGAAAAGTCCTTTAGTAGATACTGACTATATCACCGACCTTCGTACCCATCATAGGATTTGTAGCGATGAAGTTGATGAACCAAAATATGAGTTGGTAGCCCCGGGTCCTGAAGACCGCGTTTGTTTTGGGAGGGTTACTAATTCTGACCCTCACTTTTTCTTTATGTATGACTGTCTTTTTATCTGTCTGGGGGTTTTCTTTCCCTTTTCTACTTTTGAAATAGAGGTCTTGGGTCACTCCCGAGTTGCTCCTACTCAGCTCTACCCCAATTCTTGGAGTTTTATGAAAATTTACCAACTTGTCAGCCGAGAGCTAGACTTCCCGACTTCCACAAAGATCTTTTTCTATCTTTTTCACCTGATCAAGCCATTTAGTGGACAGGATAATAAGCAGCAGTGGGTATCTTTTCGGGCCATTCAAGGTCAGAAAGTTTTTTCTATTTTTGACGTTCTTTCCATGATTTTAAAAACTTTTTCTTCAAAGTCCAAGCTATAGAGGGTCACCATCCCTTTTTTCTTGATGAAAATTCCAACCCCTGATTTTCTCTCTATTGGTTAGAGGCCTCTCCTGTAGAGAAGTATGGCCTGGATGACTTGGATGAAGTTGAGGAGGCCATAGTAGGGTTTTTCCGAGAAGCTTGGGGGAGAGCCCCTAATCTGGACACGAAAAGGTTTCTTCTGGGTTCTCCTAGTTTCGTACAGACCCAGCTAGGTAGTCTATTTTTTTTTTTTAGTAGTTTCTGAATATTTCCGACTTGTGATGTTCTTCCAACTTGTAGACTGATGATTTTTGTTTTCTTTCTCCAGAAATGGTGAAGAGTGGATCCAGTGCTGCCTACCAGAAGGTCCAGGAGGCCAAGAGGAAGGCTCAGGCCCGAGCTGATGCTGCGAGGGCTGCTGGCGCACCTTCTCCTCCTCCTCCTCCTCTTCCTCCTCGCGATCTGGGGACCTCTTCTCACCCCATTACGGTAACCTATGCCTCTGCTTCTTCTCTCCCTCCTCCTGCTCCTATCCCCCGAACCCGACCTTTTTCCGAACTGGAGAAGAAGAAATGAAAGACCTCGGAGTCCAGTTCTATTGCTGGGGAATCTGGCTTCGATGGTCCTAAATTCGTTCGGAAGCACACCTTCCCTCATAGCCAGATTGCTATGGATGATGCTTCCCTTTGGAATCATCTTTAAATCTTGGTTAGGGGAGGGGTTCGGACTGCTGGAGTCTGTACTGCTCTTCTTGATATTTTGGACAAAACTCCTCTCAGTTCTTTGGCCTCTTCCCAAAGAGTTGTGGAGGAGCTGGAGGGGAGAATTCTCCTTTATCAAGAGAAGGAGAAGCGACTCTAGGAAGAGGTTACCTGGATGAAGGAAGAGCTGGCCCAGCTGATACGCAAAAAACTTGTCTCGTAATAAATTTTCCTTCGGCAAGTGTACCGAATTGTCGTCAAGTAATAACTCACAAAAGAGTGAGGTCGAATCCCATAGAGATTAATGAATTAAGCAATCAATAGTTGATTGATTATCCTAGTTAGACGATTCAGATTTGGATGATGAGTAACAAAGGAATGTAAATTGCATGAATGTAAAGAAAGCAATAAAGTGCAGAAAAGTAAAATGGCAAGAAAAGTAAATATAAGAACTAAAAATAAAATGAACATTGGGATCAAGAGATATTGCAATCCTCCGGATCAAGTTCATTCTCATCTCTTCCTCAATCAATGCATTCATTGATCTCCTTGGCAATCTTAAGTGATCGAATTACAATTCCTTGTAATTCAATCTCTCAAATCTTGATCAATAGCCAATTCCTTGGTCAATTGCTCATGAGAAGAGATGAAGTATGGTCACTGATTATACCACATGCATTCCCAAATCAAGTGTTGGAGGATTATAGTCACATATCCTTCCAAACCCAATTTGGTACAACATGAGAAAGCATTTCTAGCATGATCTCTTCATTCCTCTTCCAAGGTTCAGAAGAGATCCAAGTATGAATAGCTTCTTTTCCAAGATAACTACCCAATTGGATGAAGATCGAAATCTCTCTAGTAAAATCAAGAGAAAAGAAAGAAGAAGAAGAATAAGAACTACACTTAATCCATTGAATCACAATAGAGCTCTCTAACCCAATGAAAAGAGTTAGTTGATCATTGCTCTACCAAAATAGAAAAGAAAGAAAGTGCAGAAAAGTAAAGATGAAGATTGAAAATGAAAATAAAACTTCAAAATTCATAAATGAAAAGTACAAAGAAAGAAAAGGGAAAGTGTGTGAGGGAGGGGGGTCCGAAGACCCCTCTTCAATCCCCTAATTCCCTAATGTCCGTCAATGTAAAAACTAAGGCCTTTATATAGGCTCTCCTAAATTACAAAATGAAATTAAAAGCAAATTACAATTAAATGAAAATTCCTATTCTAGATGCTTCTTGTGGCCTTGATTGGTTGACACTTGTAGGCTTGCTTCCTTGAGGTTGGGTGGTCCTTCAAAGAGAAGTGAATCAAGTTGAGGTCCAGGTGCTAAAGTTAGTGCTAAATTTAGCCACACTAATGCTACAAGTGTGGCGTTAGTACTAGAGTTATTGTGGCTAACGTTGCACTTGCTGCCCAGTTGGTGTTTTTGGGGATTAAAAGATGCCTCTTGTTTGTGCTTTAATTTCATGCCCACTATAGAGTATTATATATCGCTGGAAAGCTCTGAATGTCAGCTTTCTAACACAACTAAAATCACCTCAATTGGATCTCTATAACTCAAGTTATGCTCCTTTGAAGTGGACATGGTCGCTGGCATAGTTGCTAGCGTTAATGGAAAACGTGAGTCCCGATAACGCTAGCGACCAGGGGCTTAATATCTCCAGGTTCTGGAGCTCAAAATCAATGTCCACCCCATACTATTATATATCGTTGGAAAGCTCTAAATGTCTACTTTCCAACTCCTTTGGAAGCGCATCATTTGGAGCTTTACAACTCGAGTTACATTTCTTGGAAGGTGAAGAGGTCAGTTAGCCTTACTACAGGTTGATACCATGTTCATCTTTGCACTTTCGGGGCAGGTTTTCTCCCTTAAATTTAGTGTCAACTATGTAGTGCCATATATTCATGGAAAGCTCTAGAATCCTACTTTCCAATGCCACTGAAATCATCTCATTTAGAGCTTTGTGGCTCAAGTTATACGTGTTTGAAGAAGGCATGGTCAGGCTGCCAGGTGGAACTTTTGCCCACGTTAACTACCATGTTAACTTAGTTAACGTGGAAGTTAACGTGGGTCTTTTTGCTTCACCAACGTTAGTGGAGATCACATTTTCCACTAACTTTGGCATCTCCCTTTATTTCCACGTTAGTTCCCACGTTAATGTAGTTAACGTGGAAGCTAACGTGGGTCTTTTTGCTTCGAAAACGTTAGTGGCACTCACTTTTTCCACTAACGTTGGCATATACCCCTTTTGCAAGCATTATTGGGGCTCACCTTCCCCATTAACGTTGCTTGGTGCCTTTTGTCACTACGTTAGAGTTCACGTTAGTGTAGCTAACGTGACTCTTAACGTGGGTCTTCCTTGCTAACGTTCCATGCTCTCCTTCTTCAAAGTTAATGCCACTAACTTTTCTCACTAACGTTGTGGCTTTCCTTCCTTCCACGTTAGTGCCCACGTTAGTGCCCACGTTAGTGTAACTAACGTAGCCACTAACGTGGCTCTTCTCTTCTTCTTTTGGCCTGAAATCAATCAAACAAAGTGCATCAAAGTCTTGCTCTTAATCATGGGATCATGCATCATCCAATTTATCATTCAATTTATGCATAATTCTCATGAAATCATTCAAAATTCACAATGTTTGCTTGAATCATGGTATGATTGCATTTTCAACCAAATACTTGCTTATTTCCTAAGAAAATGCATGAAACTACCCTAAAAACAGTAAAGAAAAGGTCAGTGAAACTAGCCAAAATGCCCTGGCATCACAACACCAAACTTAAAGCTTGCTTGTCCCTAAGCAAGTACTGGAACAAGAGAATGATGAATGGAATGCCAAGAGAAATGAGTCATTCTTGTGGAAGTCATGTTCCTAGTTTTATGGTGGTTTCATGCATAGCAACTTAGGTTCATTCCTTCACTGGCTTTCAGACCTTTATCATGTCCTAGAATACTCACTTGACTGCACCCTATGAGACCTTTATTCATTGATCCTTTTTATAATTTCAGGGTTTATTTATTTCATTAGGCTAAGTGCTCTGTAAGGGGGCGACTCTTTAAGATAAGCTTTCAGCCAACACTCCCGATCCAGTTGGTTCAAGGTGCTAGGTGTTAAGACACCCCTAAGGACTTACTTCCTCAAGTCTCTTTCCCCATACATACACACCACAGGCATATGGTTTATTTATTTTCTTTCTTGAGACCTTGGTGTCCAGCACCTCTTTGGGTTACTAAATGCTCTGTAGCGAGGGTTACTCTTGATAGTGGACTTTCAGCTGATAATCCCGAGTTAGTTAACCCAAGTTACCAAGTGATAAGGCACCCCTAAGAGCTTATTCATCCAAGTAAATCCCTCACACAGGAGCACCACAGACACATACCTCAAGATTAAAACCCTTGGTGCCTAGCCTTATTGCTTACTCTTTTTCTTTTATTTTTTTCCACTTTCATTTTTTCTTTTCCCTTTTTCTTATTAGGATCTTGTTATTTAGTTAGTCTCATGGGGTGTGTTTCAAGCATATGATTCCGGACAGATAGTTGTCTTCCCACCTTGTGGTTGAACCAACTTAGCTTACTTATGACCATACAACAAACTCAGGAACTTACTCCATAGCATGAACTCCACTCTGGTCTTTTATAAAACACTCATTCTCTTTTCATTTGATTCAAAAGAACAAGCATACAAGTAAGCAAGGAAATGATGCAGTAATGATATTCAGACTAGCAATCCGAGACCTAAGCAATGAAAAACTTAAAAGACAGAATTTAAAAAGGGTTTCTACTAACGAGTAACTATTAATCAAAAGTGCATTCGGACTTCCAATTTTCAACATTCTAAGTACATGGAATTAAGTAAAAATACAACCTTTGGGTGATGGTTTCTAGTTGCCCTCTTTTTGTCCTCATCCTAGTCTTTGCTACCTCACTTCCCTGGGTGAAGGTGTACCATTTCCTCATAAGATTCCTGTAAAGTTACTGGAAGTTGCTTGTTCCCAAAGCACTTGAGAGATAGTTAGCTTGCATGTATGCTTGTAACTTCTGAACTTAATTTGGTGTGTGAACACCAAACTTAGTTCCTTGACTAGTACAAAACCTTGCATATATGCAGAGAACCTCATATCTTGTTTAACAAAACAATTATTAACTAAAGACTAACTACATCTAAGTGGTTTCCCTTGATTGGTTGGAGCTAGCAATGCGCTTTGGGAGTGTAGTGTGATTCTAACTAATATCCTTTGGTGGAACACCAAACTTAGAATTACACTTTCACTATTAGATTGTTTTGGTGTGGAACACCAAACTTAGCTCCTCGCAATACAGGGGAAACAACTTGTGACCTTTATTGAAATAAAGATGAAAAGGAAACTACATGAGGTTGGGTTACCTCCCAACAAGCGCTCTTTTAATGTCATTAGCTTGACATGTTGTTCATGAATTTCTTCCTCTTCTTCCAGTTTGTTAAGAGGAATGACCTCAAGAGGGAAGGGGAGCCAGTTAATGCCCCTTGTTTTGAGTGCCTCTCCCCAGCAAGCCTTCTTCTGTTGTTAGCTTGAGTAAACTTGCTTGTTGGGGTAGGGGTGGGATGGCTTTTGGTTGACCTTTTCTTCTTCATGAATATTGTCCTTCTTTTCTTGGTCACCATCCTTTTGTTAGTGTTCATGTTGATTGCCTTCACCACCTTGATTTCAGGATTTGGGTATTGTATGATGGGTGGAGCATCCTCTTCATCAAGAACTTCTTGAATTGGTGGTTCAATGAACTCATCCTTTATGCAACTCTCTGTTTTATTGGAGTTGTGTGGACTCCCTTGATTGACTTGCTCCCTTTCTTCTGCATGATGTTGCATTGAGCCTTTTGGGAGTGAGTTTGCATGTTCCTTTGTCACCCTTAGTAGCCTCTGTGGGTATGGAGCTTTGAGCTTATATACTCTCACAGCCTCCTCCTTCTTCATATGAATCTCACTTGGTATGACTGCCTTTTTTTCTTGTTCTTCTGATTCCTCCCTTGTTCTTGACCTTTGAATGAACTCCTCTATTTCTGGAGAGAGTGAAGTGGTCTCTCTTTGTAATCTCAGCTCTTCAATGAATTGTTCTTCAGAATAGAGTTGTGCATTCTGTCTCAATCTTTCTTCATGGTCTCTTTTTGCTATTTTCTCCTCTTCGATTGTTTTTATTATTTCTTCAAGGAGGAGTTCTATCCTAGTGAGTCTCTCCTCTTCTCTACTTTTTCTGAGTTCTTCAATGATGAGTTCCATCCTAACAAGTTTATCTAAAGGAGGTTGGGTAGGTTATAATGGTTGGGCGGGGTTGGCTTGTGAATGGAATTGGTTATTTTGTGGTTGTATGTTCTGAAAGTGGTATGACTCTTGTGGGTAGTGGATTGAGTTTTGTGGATGGTGAAATGAATTGTATGGATTTGGGATAGACTTTTGTGCTGAGGCATACTCAAATGATGAAGAATTTAGGCATGTAAAACTTGGAGGTGAGATTGTATAATTGAGAGGTGATGGCTCTTGATGAATGGGGTATGGATGAGTGAAATCTCCTTGATTTTGATCTTTCCAGCCACAACTTGAGTAGTGATCAATTTCACCAAAATATGGACCATTTTGTGGCTCTGGAAAGAACCCCATTTCATGTTCTTGATACTCCCATCCACCATGAGCATAGTAAAGTGAATCATTCTGTGGTGGTGGAGAGTTTCCCATGAAATTTGATTGACTAAAATATGATGGATGCTCCTTTCTTTCCTGCAGAAAGCTCTGTCTCAAACAATAATCACCAAAAGAAATTAGAATCTCCATTGTCACAGATGAGGAAATTCCCAGTGAGGCAATATCACAAACAGTTAGTTAGCAAAAGAAAATAAAGAAGTAAAAGAAAATAAAGACAAAAGAAAAGTGTCTAATCTAGTAAATCAATCAACCGGTAGTTTGTTAATCACAATTAATCCCCGGCAACGGTGCCATAAACTTGATACACGGAAAACTTGTCTCGTAACAAATTTTCCTTCGGCAAGTGTACCGAATTGTCGTCAAGTAATAACTCACAAAAGAGTGAGGTCGAATCCCACAGAGATTAATGGATTAAGCAATCAATAGTTGATTGATTATCCTAGTTAGACGATTCATATTTGGATGATGAGTAACAAAGGAATGTAAATTGCATGAATGTAAAGAAAGCAATAAAGTGCAGAAAAGTAAAATGGCAAGAAAAGTAAATATAAGAACTAAAATAAAATGAACATTGGGATCAAGAGATATTGCAATCCTCCGGATCAAGTTCATTCTCATCTCTTCCTCAATCAATGTATTCATTGATCTCCTTGGCAATCTTAAGTGATTGAATTACAATTCCTTGTAATTCAATCTCTCAAATCTTGATCAATAGCCAATTCCTTGGTCAATTGCTCATGAGAAGAGATGAAGTATGGTCACTGATTATACCACATGCATTTCCAAATCAAGTGTTGGAGGATTATAGTCACATATCCTTCCAAACCCAATTTGGTACAACATGAGAAAGCATTTCTAGCATGATCTCTTCATTCCTCTTCCAAGGTTCAGAAGAGATCCAAGTATAAATAGCTTCTTTTCCAAGATAACTACCCAATTGGATGAAGATCGAAAGCTCTCTAGTAAAATCAAGAGAAAAGAAAGAAGAAGAAGAATAAGAACTACACTTAATCCATTGAATCACAATAGAGCTCTCTAACCCAATGAAAAGAGTTAGTTGATCATTACTCTACCAAAATAGAAAAGAAAGAAAGTGCAGAAAAGTAAAGATGAAGATTGAAACTGAAAATAAAACTTCAAAATTCATAAATGAAAAGTACAAAGAAAGAAAAGGAAAAGTGTGTGAAGGAGGGGAGTCCGAAGACCTCTCTTCAATCCCCTAATTCCCTAATGTCCGTCAATGTAAAAACTAAGGCCTTTATATAGGATCTCCTAAATTACAAAATGAAATTAAAAGCAAATTACAATTAAATGAAAATTCCTATTCTAGATGCTTATTGTGGCCTTGATTGGTTGACACTTGTGGGCTTGCTTCCTTGAGGTTGGGTGGTCCTTCAAAGAGAAGTGAATCAAGTTGAGGTCCAGATGCTAAAGTTAGTGCTAAAGTTAGCCACACTAATGCTACAAGTGCGGCGTTAGTGCTAGAGTTATTATGGCTAACGTTGCACTTGCTGCCCAGTTGGTGTTTTTGGGGCTTAAAAGATACCTCTTGTTTGTGCTTCAATTTCATGCCCACTATAAAGTATTATATATCGTTGGAAAGTTCTGAATGTCAGCTTTCTAACGCAACTAGAATCACCTCAATTGGATCTCTATAACTCAAGTTATGCTCCTTTGAAGTGGACATGGTCGCTGGCATAGCTGCTAGCGTTAATGGAAAACGTGAGTCCCGATAACGTTAGCGACCAGGGGCTTAATATCTCCAGGTTCTGGAGCTCAAAATCAATGTCCACCCCATACTATTATATATCGTTGGAAAGATCTGGATGTCTACTTTCCAACGCCTTTATAAGCGCATCATTTGGAGCTCTAGAACTCGAGTTACACTTCTTGGAAGGTGAAGAGGTCAGTTGGCCTTACTACAAGTTGATACCATGTTCATCTTTGCACTTTCAGGGCAGGTTTACTCCCTTAAATTTAGTGTTAACTATGTAGTACCATATATGTTTGGAAAGCTCTAGAATCCTACTTTCCAATGCCACTGGATTCACCTCATTTAGAGCTTTGTGGCTCAAGTTATGCGTGTTTGAAGAAGGCATGGTCAGGCTGCCAGGTGGGACTTTTGCCCACGTTAACTACCACGTTAACTTAGTTAACATGGAAGTTAACGTGGGTCTTTTTGCTTCACCAACGTTAGTGGAGATCACATTTTCCACTAACTTTGGCATCTCCCTTTATTTCCACGTTAGTTCCCACGTTAATGTAGTTAACGTGGAAGCTAACGTGGGTCTTTTTGCTTCGAAAATGTTAGTGGCACTCACTTTTTCCACTAACATTGGCATATACCCCTTTCGCAAGCGTTATTGGGGCTCACCTTCCCCATTAACGTTGCTTGGTACCTTTTGTCCCTACGTTAGAGTTCACGTTAGTGTAGCTAACGTGACTCTTAACGTGGGTCTTCCTTGCTAACGTTCCATGCTCTCCTTCTTCAAAGTTAATGCCACTAACTTTTCTCACTAACGTTGTGGCTTTCCTTCTTTCCACGTTACTGCCCATGTTAGTGTAACTAATGTAGCCACTAACGTGGCTCTTCTCTTCTTCTTTTGGCCTGAAATCAATCAAACAAAGTGCATCAAAGTCTTGCTCTTAATCATGGGATCATGCATCATCCAATTTATCATTCAATTTATGCATAATTCTCATGAAATCATTCAAAATTCACAATGTTTGCTTGAATCATGGTATGATTGCATTTTCAACCAAATACTTGCTTATTTCCTAAGAAAATGCATGAAACTACCCTAAAAATAGTAAAGAAAAGGTCAGTGAAACTGGCCAAAATGTCCTGGCATCACCAGCTTCAGGAAAGGGAGAAGAAGCTGATGGGCAAGTGTGCCATGGCAGAGGGCCTGAAGGAGAAGGCGGAGCAGAACTATGTGAGGCTCTTCTCTTAAAATATTGATTTATAGCGGCAGTTGGAGAAAGGTCGGGAGGCCTATCAGGAGCTTGAGAATTCGATCATGGAGTGCTCGGAGAAGGCTTGGAGGGTGTTTAAGGAACAAGTCGGAGTCATCGCTCCTGACTTGGACCTTTCTTCTCTCCATCCTGATAAGATTGTTGTAGATGGAGCTATCGTCTCTCTTCCTCGCCCTGAGATGGACTCCGAGCTGAAGACTCATGGACAAAAACTTATTGATTCTCCTTTTCGTGGGGAGCAACAGGAGGGATTCCTGCCGACGTCTTCAGAAGCTCCAACTTCTATTGTCGAAGAGACTGCTCTAACCTTGCTTGCCGCAGATCCGAACTCCCTTCCTTCTGGTGACTCCAATCCTCCTTCCAATTAATTGATTTCAGCTATTTGGGGCCCGGCTTGTGGGCCCCTCATTTGAACAATTTTATTTTTATGGGTTGTGGTTTATTCCTGACTTTTTTCGGTCTTTTGGCCGTTAACAAAAAATTTGCGCTTTTTAAATTTGCCTTTTTTTTGGATAAGGGCTTTTAAAGAATATTTTTGTGTGTGCATGCTTTGTTGTGAGTTTTCCATGAAAACCTTTTTGATGTTTTTGGAAAAAATCTTTTATTGGGCAGGCTGTTTTTTAACTTGCGATTTTTTCGAAGACTTGGAACAGCTTCTGCCTTTGTTTTTGATGTATTTCCTTATCTCTTTTTGTATTCAATTTTCGCATATTGAATCGTTCTCATGCCTTAGGTTATTTTTGCGATGCATTTTCATTCTTCTCGGGTTTCCAACTAGTAGGTCGAGATGTTCCCGAGTTATCATGATCGTCTTTTGTAACCTCTTTACACTGACTTGTACCTCGTCATTTTATCCTGCCGACCACTTAGGTCGGGCATGGGATTTTCACGTTTTTTCGAGTTTAAATTGGTGTGTTTTGTAGAAAAAATAATAACAATAATGGAATTATAAAGAGATGTTATGAAAAGATCTTTATTTATTGATGAAGGTACCTTTTGCTACTAGGGGAGTTCTTTAAGACTTGTTCTTCCCTAGCCTCCACTTTGATGCCTCGTTAAAACCCCCTTCAGGAAAACCCTTTTTTTGGGAAAAAACCATAAAGTCGGGAAAAAGAGTACACCAGGGAGTGGGGTTCGCTTTTAACTATAGTACCTTTTCATATTACAAGCAAGCCACGACCTTGGTAGTTCGATACCGCTCAAGTCGGTTATCTTGTAGTATCCATTTCCTAGGACTTCACTTATCCTATATGGCCCTTTCCAATTAGCAGCGAGCTTTCCTTCACCCGACTTGTTAACACCGATGTCATTTCTAATCAGGACCAAGTCGTCTGAGGTGAAGGTTCTTTGAATGACTCTCTTGTTGTATCTGTTTGTCATCCTTTGCTTCAGCACTGCTACCCTTATCTGGGCTTGTTCTCGGACTTTAGGGAGTAATTCAAGTTCTTCTTTATGCGCCTGGATGTTGTCAACCTCGTCGTAGAATCTTACCCTTGGACTTTGCTCATTTATTTCAATTGGTATCATGGCTTCTATGCCATAAGCAAGTCGGAAGGGTGTTTCTCCTATGGCAGACTGAGGTGTAGTCTGATATGCCCATAGTATTTGAGGGAATTTTTCAGCCCGTGCTCCCTTTACATCTTGCAATCTTTTCTTCAACCCAACCAGTATAACTTTGTTGGTTGCCTCACCTTGCCCATTTGCTTGTGGGTGTTCTACCAAGGTGAACTGATGCTTGATCTTCATGCTGGCTACAATGTTTCTAAAGGTAGAGTCAGTGAATTGAGTTCCATTATCAGTGGTGATGGAGTGGGGAACTCCATACCTTGTGATGATGTTCTTGTAGAGGAACTTCCGACTTCTCTGGGCTGTGATGGTGGCCAATGGTTCTGCTTCGATCCACTTCGTAAAGTAGTCCACCCTTACTATTAGATACTTCACTTGTTCAGGTGCTTGGGGGAAGGGCCCTAATAGGTCCAATCCCCATTTTGCAAAGGGCCATGGAGAAGTTATTCTAATGAGTTCCTCGGGGGGAGCTACATGGAAGTTAGCATGCATTTGGCATGGCTGACACTTCTTTATGAATTCGGTGGCGTCTTTCTGCAAGGTCGGCCAATAAAACCCGGCTCGGATGACTTTCCTGGTCAAAGACTTGCTCCAAGATGGTTTCCGCAAAATCATTGTGTATTTTCTCTAAGACTTTCGTTGTCCTTGAGGTTAGGACACACTTCAACAATGGTGTGGATATTCCTCTTTTATAGAGGATATTCTTTACCAAGGTATATTTCTGTGCTTCTTTCCGAATTTTCTTGGCCTCTTTTTCCTCTTTGGGTAGGATGTCGAATTTTATGTATTCGATTAGTGGGTTCATCCATCCGAGGTCCAATCCGGATACTTCAAGGACATCTTGCTTAGCCTCTGTTTTTGTGACAGAGGGTTCTTGGAGAGTTTCTTGAATCAGGCTTCTATTATTTCCTCCTGGTTTGGTACTTGCTAATTTGGAGAGGACATCTACTCTACTATTGAGATCCCGAGTTATATGTTTGACCTCGGTCTCTGAGAACCGCCTGAGATACTCCAAGGTTTTGTCTAAGTACCTCTTCATATTGGGGTCTTTGGCCTGATACTCCCAATTAATTTGAAAGGTCACCACCTGAGAGTCGCTGAACACAACTACTTTGGTTGCACCGACTTCTTTTGCTAGTTTCAACCCGACAATCAAGGCTTCGTATTCTGCCTGATTATTGGAAGCTGGGAATTCAAATTTGAGGGAAACTTCTATTTGGGTTCCCTCTTGGCTGACCAGTATTATGCCTGCACCGTTTCCGACTTTGTTGGAAGAGCCATCCACGTATAGCTCTCATGCTGTGGAGGCTTCCTCTTGATCTCCTGCGTACTCTGCTATGAAGTCAGTGAGGCATTGGGCTTTAATTGCTGTCCGAGTTTCATACTTAAGGTCGAACTCGGATAACTCAATAGCCTACTGAACCATTCTTCCTACAATATCTATTTTTTAAAGAATTTGCTTTATGGGTTGGTTGGTTCAAACTCTTATTGTGTGAGCTTGAAAATAAGGTCGTAGCCTTCGAGAGGCCACTATTAAGGCATACGCAAACTTTTTGAGTTTTTGGTACCTTAACTCGGAGCCTTGTAGAACCTTGCTGGTGAAGTACACAGGATACGGCCCGACCTCTTCTTCCTGTATTAGGGCTGATGCTACAGCCTTGTCAGCTACGGATAAATACAAGACGAGTTCTTCCCCAAATTTGGGTTGGGTCAGAGTTGAAGGTTGGCTTAAAAACCTTTTGAACTCCTGGAAGGCTTTTTCGCATTCAGGAGTCCATTCGAACTGGCATCCTTTTCTTAGCAAGGAGAAAAGTGGTAGGGATCTTAATGCTAATCCCGCCAAGAACCTGGAGAGGGCTGCAAGTCGGCCATTTAGCTACTAAACCTCTTTTAAGCAAGTCGGGCTTTTCATTTCTAGGACTGCTCTACACTTGTCGGGGTTGGCTTCAATCCCCCCCCTTTGTGTTAGCATAAATCCCAAAAATTTTCCAGCCTCCACCGCGAAGGTGCACTTTGCGGGATTCAATCTCATCTCGTGCCTCCTAATGGTGTTGAAGACTTGTGAGAGGTCGGTCAAGAGGTCGGCCTCATCCTTGGTTTTTACTAACATGTCGTCCACGTATACTTCCATTAGATTCCCAAAGTGAGGTGCAAACACCTTATTCATCAGCTTTTGATATGTGGCTCCTGCATTTTTTAGTCCAAAAGGCATAACCACATAGTAATAGCTTGCTCTAGGCGTAATGAAGGATGTTTTTTCTTGGTCCGGCTTATACATCAGGATTTAGTTATATCCCAAGTACGCATCCATGAACGACAAGTACTGATATCCTGAGCTGGAATCTACTAGGGTATCAATACTCGGAAGTGGATAGGACACGCCTTGTTCAGGTCGGTGTAGTCGACGCACATCCTCCACTTGCCGTTCTATTTCTTAACTAACACCACATTTGTCAACCAAGCCGGATATTTGACCTCTCTGATGAAGCCAGCTTCTAGGAGGGATTGTACTTACTCTTCCACCACTTGAGCCCGTTCATGTCCGAGCTTCCGTCTCCTCTGCTGAATAGGTCTTGATCCAGGGTATACAGACAGTTTATGTGACATGAGTTCGGGATCTATCCCTGGCATGTCGGACGCTTTCCAGGCGAAGAGGTCGGAATTCTCTTGTAGGAGCCTTATAAGCTTCTACTTCAAATTTTCTTTCAGGTTGGCTCCTATGTTGGTGTTCTTTCCTTCCTCCTTTCCAACCGGTACCTGGTACACGAAATTGTGATTATTCGTTCCCTGGCTATAGTGCCAAAAACTTAGTGTGGGAAAACGTAATCTCAAGACTTCTTCACAATTTCGTGTAACTAACCAGCAAGTGCACTGGGTTGTCCAAGTAATACCTTACGTGAGTAAGGGTCGATCCCACGGAGATTGTGAGCTTGAAGAAAGCTATGGTCATCTTGTAAATCTCAGTCAGGAAGATTCAAATGGTTATGAGGTTTTGATAATTAAAATATAAATAACATATAAAATAAGATAGAAATACTTATGTAATTCATTGGTGGGATTTCGGATAAGTGTATGGAGATGCTTGTTGCTTCTGAATCTCTGCTTTTCTACTGTCTTCATTCAATCATTCATACTCCTTTCCATGGCAAGCTGTATGTTGGGGGATCACCGTTGTCAATGGCTACCGTCCGTCCTCTCAGTGAAAATGGTCCAAATGTGTTGTCACCGCACGGCTAATCATCTATCGGTTCTCACTCATATTGGAATAGAATCCATTGATCCTTTTGCGTCTGTCACTACGCCCAACACTCGCGAGTTTGAAACTCGTCACAGTCATCCCATCCCAGATCCTACTCAGAATACCACAGACAAGGTTTAGACTTTCTGGATCTCAAGAATGCTGCCAATTGATTCTAGCTTATACCACGAAGACTCTGATCTCAAGGAATTGAAGGCTCTGTTGTTAGGAGAGACAATCAAACGCATGGACCAGGAATCTAAGAGATATGCATTCAAGCTTGTTTTCATGTAGAATGGAAGTGTTTGTCAGGCACGCGTTCATAAGTGAGAATGGTGATGAGTGTCACTTGATCATCACATTCATCATGTTCTTTTGTGCAAATGAATATCTTAGAATAAGAATAAGCTTGAGTTGAATAGAAAAATAATAGTACTTTGTATTAATTCATGAGGAACAGCAGAGCTCCACACCTTAATCTATGGGGTGTAGAAACTCCACTGTTGAAAATACATAAGAACAAGGTCCAGGCATGGCCGAATGGCCAGCCACCAAAACGTGATCAAAGATGAAAAGATGGATTCCAAAATGATCTAAAGATTATCACTTCTGAAATAAATCACTAAAAGTAGTTTGTATACTAAACTAGTCACTAGGGTTAACAGAAAATGAGTAACTAAGTACAGATAGTGCAGAAATCCACTTCCAGGGCCCACTTGGTGTGTGCTTGGGCTGAGCATTGAAGCTTTCACATGTAGAGACTCTTCTTGGAGTTAAACGCCAGCTTTGGTGCTAGTTTCGGCATTTAACTCCAGCTTTTATGCCAGTTCTGGCGTTTAATGCCAGAATAGGGTAGAAAGTGGGCATTCAAACGCCAGTTTGCGTTATCAAAACTCGGGCAAAGTATGAACTATTATATATTTCTGGAAAGCCCAGGATGTCTACTTTCCAACGCAATTGAGAGCACGCCAATTGGGTTTCTGTAGCTCCAGAAAATACATTTCGAGTGCAGGGAGGTCAGAATCTAACAGCATCTGCAGTCCTTTTTTAGCCTCTAAATTAGATTTTTGCTCAGGTCCCTCAATTTCAGCCAGAAAATACCTGAAATCACAGAAAAACACACAAACTCATAGTAAAGTCCAGAAATATGAATTTTGCTTGAAAACTAATAAAAATATACTAGAAAGTAGCTAGATCCTACTAAAAATTACCTAAAAACAATGCCAAAAAGTGTATAAATTATCCGCTCATCACAACACCAAACTTAAATTGTTGCTTGTCCCCAAGAAACTAAAAATCAAATAGGATAAAAAGAAGAGAATATACTATAAATTCCAAAATATCAATGAAACTTAGCTCCAATTAGATGAGCGGAACTAGTAGCTTTTTACCTTTGAACAGTTTTGGCATCTCACTTTATCCTTTGAAGTTCAGAATGATTGGCATCTATAGGAACTCAGAATTTAGATAGTGTTATTGATTCTCCTAGTTCAGTATGTTGATTCTTGAACACAGCTACTTTATGAGTCTTGGCCGTGGCCCTAAGCACTTTGTTTTCCAGTATTACCACCGGATACATAAATGCCATAGACACATAACTGGGTGAACCTTTTCAGATTGTGACTCAGCTTTGCTAGAGTCCCCAATTAGAGGTGTTCAGGGCTCTTAAGCATACTCTTTTTGCTTTGGATCACGACTTTAACCACTCAGTCTCAAGCTTTTTACTTGGACCTTCATGACACAAGTACATGGTTAGGGACAGCTTGATTTTGCCGCTTAGGCCAAGATTTTATTCCTTTGGGCCCTCCTATCCATTAATGCTCAAATCCTTGGATCCTTTTTACCCTTGCCTTTTGGTTTAAAGGGCTATTGACTTTTTCTGCTTGCTTTTTCTTTTTTCTTTTATTTTTTCGCCACTTTTTCTCTTTTTTTCTTTTTTTTTCGCAAGCTTAGTTCTTTTCACTGCTTTTTCTTGCTTCAAGAATCAATTTCATGATTTTTCAGATTATCAATAACATTTTTATTTTTCTTCATTCTTCAAGAGCCAAAAAATTTAACATTCATAAACTTCACTATCAAAAATATACACTGTTCAAGCATTCATTCAGAAAAACAAAAAGTATTGCCACCACATCAAAATAATTAAACCAATTTCAAGGATGAATTCGAAATTCATGTACTTCTTGTTCTTTTGCATTTAGAACATTTTTTATTTAAGAAAGGTGAAGGATTCATGGAATTATTCATAGCTTTAAGACATAGACACTAGCACTAATGATCATGTAGTAAAGACACAAAACATAGTCAAAACATCAAGCATAAAAATCGAAAAACAGAAAAATAAGAACAAGGAGATTAAGGAACGGGTCCACCTTAATGAGAGTGGCGTCTTCTTCCTCTTGAAGAAACAATGGTGCTCTTGAGCTCCTCTATGTCTCTTCCTTGCCTTTGTTGCTCCTCCCTCATAGCTCTTTGATCTTCTCTAATCTCATGAAGGAAGATGGAATGCTCTTGGTGTTCCACCCTTAGTTGTCCCATGTTGGAACTTAATTCTCCTAGGGAGGTGTTAATTTGCTTCCAGTAATTTTGTGGAGGAAAGTGCATCCCTTGAGGCATCTCAGGAATTTTATGATAAGGAATTTTCTCATGCTCTTGTTGAGGTCCATGAGTGGGCTCTCTTGTTTGCTCCATCCTCTTTTTAGTGATGGGCTTGTTCTCTTCAATGAGGATGTCTCCCTCTATGACAATCCCAGCTGAATTGCAGAGGTGACAAATGAGGTGAGAAAAGGCTAACCTTACCAAAGTGGAGGACTTGTCAGCCACCATGTAGAGTTCTTGAGGTATAATCTCATGAACTTCCACTTCCTTCCCAATCGTGATACTATGGATCATGATGGCCCGATCCATAGTTACTTCGGATCGGTTGCTAGTAGGAATGATAGAGCGTTGAATGAACTCCAACCATCCTCTAGCTACAGGCTTAAGGTCCAGTCTTCTCAATTGAACTGGTTTGCCTCTTGAGTCACTTTTCCATTGAACTCCTTCCACACATATGTCCATGAGGACTTGGTCGAACCTTTTATCAAAGTTGACCCTTCTAGTGTAGGGGCATGCATTTTCTTGCATCATTGGCAAGTTAAATGCCAACCTTACATTTTCCGGACTGAAATCTAAGTATTTCCCCCGAACCATTGTAAGCCAATTTTTTGGATTCGGGTTCATACTTTGATCATGGTTCCTAGTGATCCATGCATTTGCATAGAACTCTTGAACCATTAAGATTCCGACTTGTTGAATAGGATTGAAGAAAACTTCCCATCCTCTTCTTCTAATCTCATGTCGGATCTCTGGATACTCACTCCTTTTGAGCTTGAAAGGGACCTCAGGGATCACCTTCTTCTTGGCCACAACTTCATAGAGGTGGTCTTGATGGACCTTTGAGATGAATCTCTCCATCTCCTATGACTCGGAGGTGGAAGCTTTTGCCTTCCCTTTCCTCTTTCTAGAGATTTCTCCGGCCTTAGGTGCCATAAATGGTTATAAAAAACAAAAAGCAATGCTTTTACCACCCTAAACTTAAAGTGTTTGCTCGTTCTCGAGCAAAGAAAAAAGAATGAAGGAGAAGAAGAAGAAAATGAAGGAGATGGAGGGTGAGGGTGAGTTCGGCCAAGGGGGTATAACGTGTTTATGATGTGTGAAATTGAAGGAGTGATAAAGAGTTTTGAATTTGAAGGTAGGTGGTGTTTTGGGAAAAAGTGAATGAGGTGATTGGTGAAGGGTATTTGGGGAAGAGGGTAAGATTTGATAGGTGAAGGGTATTTGGGGAAGAGTGTTATTGAAAGGTGTGAAGAGGAGAGAAGAAGAGGTGGGGTAGGTGGGGATCCTGTAGGGTCCACAGATCCTGAGGGGTCAAGGACTTTAACATCCCTGCTCCATTTAGGCGTGCAAGACGCCCTTAGAGTGCAATTCTGGCGTTAAACGCCAGATTGCTACTTGTTTCTGGCGTTTAACGCCAGCTTTTCTCTCTTTTTTGGTGTTTAACGCCAACTTGGTGCCCTGTTCTGGCATTAAATGCCAGTCTGGTGCCTATTTCTGGCGTTAAATGCCGGTCTGGTGCCCATTTCTGGCGTTTAAACGCCAGTAAGCTCTTCCTCCAGGGTGAGATATTTTTAATGCTGTTTTTTATTCTATTTTTTATTTTTCAGTTGTTTTTGTGACTTCACATGATCATCAACCTAAAGAAAACATAAAATAACAATGGAAAATAAATAGATATAATTAAATAACATTGAGTTGCCTCCCAATAAGTGCTTCTTTAATGTCAATAGCTTGACAGTGAGCTCTCATGGAGCCTCACAGATAATCAGAGCAGGGTTGGGGCCTCTCAATACCAAACTTAGAGTTTGGTTGTAGCCTCTCAACACCAAACTTAGAGTTTGGTTGTGGCCTCCCAACAACAAACTTAGAGTTTGAATGTGGGAGTTTTGTTTGACTTTATATTGAGAGAAGCTTTTCATGCTTCCTTTCCATGGTTACAGAAGGAGAACTTTGAGTCTTGAATACAAGGTAGTCCTCATTCAACTTAAGGACAAACTCTCCTCTGTCAACATCAATCACAGCTTTTGCTGTGGCTAGGAAGGGTCTGCCAAGGATGATGGATTCATCCTCATCCTTCCCAGTGTCTAGGATTATGAAATCAGCAGGGGTGTAAAGGCCTTCAACCTTCACTAGCACGTCCTCTACTAGTCCATAAGCCTGTTTCATTGATTTGTCTGCCATCTCTAGTGAGATTCTTACAGCTTGTACCTCAAAGATTCCCAGTTTCTTCATTACAGGGAGTGGCATGAGGTTTATCCCTGACCCCAGGTCACATAGAGCCTTCTCAAAGGTCATGGTGCCTATGGTACAAGGTATGAAGAATTTTCCGGGATCCAGTTTCTTCTGAGGTAATGTCTGCCTCATTAATACATTCAGTTCATTGGTGAACAAGAGGGGGTTCATCCTCCCAAGTCTCAGTACCAAATAACTTGGCATTCAGCTTCATGATTGCTCCTAGATATTTAGCAACTTGCTCTTCAGTGATGTCTTCATCCTCTTCAGAGGAAGAATATTCATCAGAGCTCATGAATGGCATAAGGAAGTTCAATGGAATCTCTATGGTCTCTGTATGAGCCTCAGATTCCTTTGGTTCCTCAAAGGGAAACTCCTTTCTGTCCAGAGGACGTCCCATGAGGCTTTTCTCACTGGGACTCACGTCCTCCTCACTCTCTCCATGTTCGGCCATGTTGGTCATGGTTATGGCCTTGCACTCTCTCTTGGGATTTTCTTCTGTATTGCTTAGGAGAGTACTGGGAGGAGTTTCAGTAATCTTCTTACTCAGCTGACCCACCTGTGCCTCTAAATTTCTAATGGAGGACCTTGTTTCATTCATGAAATTTAGTGTGGTCTTGGATAGATCAGAGACTATGGTTGCCAGGCCAGAATGGCTCTGTTCAGAATTTTCTGTCTGTTGCTGAGAAGATGATAGAAAAGACTTGCTATTGCTAAACCTATTTCATCCACCATTATTATTGAAGCCTTGTTGAGGCTTCTGTTGGTCCTTCCATGAGAAATTTGGATGATTTCTCCATGAAGGATTATAGGTGTTTCCATAGGATTCTCCCATGTAATTCACCTCTGCCATTGCAGGGTTCTCAGGATCATAAGCTTCTTCTTCAGAAGATGCTTCTTAGTACTGTTGGATGCAGCTTGCAATCCATTCAGACTCTGAGAAATCATATTGACTTGCTGAGTCAATATTTTATTCTGAGCCAATATGGCATTCAGAGTATCAATTTCAAGAACTCCCTTCTTCTGAGGCGTCCCATTGTTCATAGGACTCCTCTCAGAGGTGTACATGAACTGGTTATTTGCAACCATTTCAATAAGTTCCTGAGCTTCTGTAGGGATTTTTAGATGAAGAGATCCTCCTGCAGAATGGTCCAATGACATTTTTGACAACTCAGACAGACCATCATAGAATATACATATGATGCTCCATTCTGGAAGCATGTCAGTAGGACACCTTTTGATCAATTGCTTATATCTTTCCCAAGCTTCATAGAGGGATTCACCTTCCTTCTGTCTGAAGGTTTGGATTTCCACTCTAAGCTTGCTCATCTTTTGAGGTGGAAAGAATTTGGCCAGGAAAGCACTGACCAGCTTTTCCCAAGAGTTTAGGCTTTCCTTAGGTTGTGAATCCAACCATGTTCTAGCTCTGTCTCTTACAGCAAAAGGGAAAAGCATAAGCCTGTAGACCTCGGGATCAACTCCATTGGTCTTGACAGTGTCACAGATTTGTAAGAATTCAGCTAAGAACTGATGAGGATCTTCCAATGGAAGTCCATAAAACTTGCAATTCTGCTGCATTAGAGAAACTAATTGAGGCTTAAGCTCAAAGTTGTTTGTTCCAATTGCACGAATTCAGATGCTTCTTCCACAGAAATTGGAAGTTGCTGTAGTGAAATCACCAAGCACCTTCCTTGCATTGTTGTTGTTGGGTTCGGCCATAGCTGTTTTCTCTGTTTCAAAAATTTCAGTTAGGTCCTCTTCAGAGTATTGTGCTTTGGCTTCTCTTAGTTTCCTCTTAAGAGTCCTTTCAGGTTCAGGGTCAGCTTCAACAAGAATGCCTTTATCCTTGTTCCTACTCATATGAAAGAGAATAGAACAAAGAAAATATGGAATCCTCTATGTCACAGTATAGAGATTCCTTTATGTGAGTAGAAGAAGAGAAGAATAGAAGAATGAGAAGAGAAAAATTCGAACACAGAGAAGAAGAGGGGGTTCGAATTATGAGTAGAAGAGAAGTGTTAGTAGATAAATAAATAAATAGAGAGAGTTGAGAGGGAGGGTTTTCGAAAATAATTAAAAAGAGAAGAAAAATATTTTTGTTTTTATTTAAAAAAATCAGTAATAATTCGAAAATTAAAAAGAGAAACAAAATAAAATTTGAAAACTAATTAAATTATTTAATTAAAAAGATTTTTGAGAAAGTGGTTAGTGATTTTTGAAAATCAGAGAGAGGAAAGTAGTTAGACAGTTTTACAAAAAGATAAGAATTTTTAAAATCAAACAAAAAGTTAAGTAGTTAATTGAAAAAGATTTGAAAATCAATTTTGAAAAGATAAGAAGTTAGAAAAGATTTTGAAATTAAGTTTTGAAAAAGATATGATTGAAATTTATTTTAAAAAAGATTTGAAAAAGAAATTTAAAAAGATTTGATTTTTGAAATTAAAGTTGATTACTTGACTAACAAGAAACAAAAAGATATGATTCTAAAATTAAAAATTGAACCTTTCTTAATAGGCAAGTAATAACTTAAAATTTTGAATCAATCACATTAATTGTTAGTAAAGATTTTGGAAAATATGAGATAAAAATAAGAAAAAGATTTTGAAAATCAATTTTTAAAATTTCAAAAAAAATGAAAGAAAAATGAAAAAGATGTGATTTTTGAAAAGGTTTTGAAAAGATAGGATTTTTAAATTGAAAATTTGACTTGACTCATAAGAAACAACTAAGTTTTTAAAAATTTTTGACTAAGTCAACTCAAATATTCAAAATTTATGAGAAGAATAAGGGAAAGATATTTTTTTGATTTTTGAATTTTCAGTGAAGAAAGAGAAAAACAACAAAATGACTCAAAATATGAAAATTATGAATCAAAACAAGAAAAATATGCAAGAACACTTTGAATGTCAAGATGAACATCAAGAACATATTTTTGAAAATTTTTAAGAAAAGAAACACATGTAAGACACCAAACTTAGAAATTTTCAATGTTTAGACACTAACAAATTGAAAATGCATATGAAAAACAAAAAAAGACACAAAACAAGAAAATGCAAAGATCAAATAAGGAAAATCATCAAGAACAACTTGAAGATTATGAAGAACACATGCATGAGTTTTCGAAAATTTTAATGAAAATTAAAAATATGCAATTGACACTAAACTTAAAATTTGACACTCTACTCAAAGATGAAACACAAAATTTTTTGGTTTCTATGATTTTATAAAAATTTTTTGTATTTTTTTTTGAAAATTAATTGGAAAAAGAGAAAATAAGGAATTCAATAATTTTTAATGAGAATTCCAGGAATCATGTAATGTTAGCCTAAAACTCTGGTCCAGGAACTAGATATGGCTTACTAGCCAGCCAAGCTTTCAGTGAAAGCTCCGGTTCAAAACACTAGACATGGCCAATGGCCAGCCAAGCTTTAGCATGTCATTACATTCAACAGCAAGATTGATAGAAATCAACAAGCTCTTGTGATGATAAGTTGAAACCTCGGTCCAAAAGATTAGACATGGCTTCACAGCCAGCCAGATTTTAACAAATCATCATGAAACTCTAGAATTCATTCTTAAAAATTCTGAAGACATAGAATAATTTATTTTTCGAAAACTATATTATTATATAAAAAAATTTTGAAATATTTTTTTTCAAAAATAAAAAGCTTAAAAATAAAATAAATTACCTAATCTGAGCAACAAGATGAACCGTCAATTGTCCAAACTCAAACAATCCCCGGCAACAGTGCCAAAAACTTGGTACAGGAAATCGTGATTATTCGTTCCCTGGCTATAGTGCCAAAAACTTGGTGTGGGAAAACGTGATCTCAGGACTTCTTCACAATTCCGTGTAACTAACCAGCAAGTGCACTGGGGTTTACAGAAAATAAATCACTAAAATTAGTTTTTATACTAAACTAGTCACTAGGGTTTACAGAAAATGAGCAACTAAGTGCAGATAGTGCAGAAATCCACTTTCAGGGCCCACTTGGTGTGTGCTTGGGCTGAGCATTGAAGCTTTCACGTGTAGAGACTCTTCTTGGAGTTAAACGCCAGCTTTGGTGCCAGTTTGGGCATTTAACTCAAGCTTATATGCCAGTTCTGGCGTTTAACGCCAGAATAGGGTAGAAAGTGGGCATTCAAATGCCAGTTTGCGTTATCAAAACTCGGGCAAAGTATAGACTATTATATATTTCTAGAAAGCCTAGGATGTCTACTTTCCAACACAATTTAGATCGCGCCAATTGGGGTTTCGTAGCTCCAGAAAATCCATTTCGAGTGCAGGGATGTCAGAATCCAACAGCATTTGCAGTCCTTTTTCAGCCTCTGAATCAGATTTTTGCTCAGGTCCCTCAATTTCAGCCAGAAAATACCTGAAATCACAGAAAAATACACAAACTCATAGTAAAGTCTAGAAATGTGAATTTTTCTTGAAAACTAATAAAAATATACTAGAAATTAGCTAGATCCTACTAAAAACTACCTAAAAATAATGCCAAAAAGCGTATAAATTATCCGCTCATCAGTACCTCTTTAGCCTTTCTCCTGGGCTGTGGTCGTAAATCTTCTTTAGCTTAAACCCCCCTCCCCCCGAGCTCAATGGTGTGAACGTCCTTGCCTTTTCCTCTCAGGTTTAGGCTTTCGTTGTAACACTTTCTTGCCAGTTTTTTATCTCCCTTGATGGTTGCAATTCCCTCTGGTATTGGGAACTTCATGCAAAGGTGGAGGGTAGATACCATTGCTCCAAGCCGATTTAGGGTGGTTCTGCCTATTAAAGCATTATAGGCTGAGCCCACATCAACGACTATAAAGTCGATGCTTAAAGTCTTAGATTTTATCCCCTTTCCAAAGGTTGTATGTAGGGGTATGAATCCTAGTGATTTTATGGGTGATCCCCAAGCCCATATAGGGTATCAGGGTATGCTCTTAACTCCTTTTCATCCAACCCCAGCTTATCAAATGCTGGTTTGAACAGGATGTCTGCTGAGCTCCCTTGATCCACCAGGGTTCTGTGTAGATGGGCATTGGCGAGAATCATGGTAATCACCACCGGGTCATCATGCCCGGGAACAATGCCTTGCCCATCTTCTTTGGTGAAAAAGATGGTTGGGAGGTCGGGTAATTCGTTTCCGACCTGGTAGACTTCTTTTAGGTGCCTTTTGCGAGATGATTTTGTGAGACCTCCTCCAGCGAACCCCCCTGAGATCATATATATGTGCCTTTCTGGGGTCTGTGGAGGTGGATCTCTTCGATCCTCCTCATCTTGCTTTCTCTTACCATGATGATCCGACCTTTCCATGAGATATCTGTCAAGCCGACCTTCTCTGGCCAGCTTTTAGATCACATTTTTCAGGTCGTAACACTCATTTGTTGAGTGACCATACAGCTTATGGTACTCACAATATTCGCTACGACTTCCCCCTTTCTTGTTCTTGATGGGCCTAGGGGAAGGTAGCCTTTCAGTATGACAAATTTCCCTATAGATGTCGACTAGGGAAACTTGTAGAGGAGTGTAGGAGTGGTATCTTTTGGACCTTTCGGTCCCGACTTCTTCTTTTTTCTTGGGCTCTCTCTCCTTCTCTCTTGTCGGGTGACGTTGCCCAGGTTGCCAGCTTGGTTCCCGCAGTCTGGCGTTCTCTTCCATGTTGATGTACTTCTCAACTCTTTCTTGTACATCACTCAAAAAAGTCGGATGCCTTTTTGAGATGGACTGAGAGAAGGGACCTTCTCGGAGTCCATTTACTAGGCCCATAATTACTACTTCTGTAGGCAGATCTTGAATTTCTAGGCACGCCTTGTTGAACCTTTCCATGTAGTCCCTCAAAGGTTCTCCGATCTCCTATTTTACTCCTAG
Organism: Arachis ipaensis; assembly: GCF_059453495.1. Classification (NCBI taxonomy): domain Eukaryota; kingdom Viridiplantae; phylum Streptophyta; class Magnoliopsida; order Fabales; family Fabaceae; genus Arachis; species Arachis ipaensis. Next base: position 112,135,703 of record NC_142435.1, on the reverse strand, counting down.
GAGACTTGGTGTGTGCTTTACTTTATCCTTCTGGATTGAAAATTGCATAAGGAACTTATGTGAGAGGTCGTCGAAACTGGTGACTAACCTTGGGAGGAGGCTATCGAACCACTTTATCGCTGCTTTTATCAGAGTTGTTGGAAAGGCTTTGCAGCGAGTAGCATCAGAGGTGTCGGCTAGGTACATCCGATTTTTGAAATTGCTCAGGTGATGCTTTGGATTGGTGGTCCCGTCGTACAAGTCCATGTAGGGGCTTTAGAAGTTCCTTGAAACTTTTGCCCTCATTATGTCCTCACTGAATGGGTCTTCTTCACCCAAGGGAGAATCTTTGATGACAAGTCATCTTAGCCTAGTTTTACTAGTCTTTTTCTTTGTTTTTATTAGGTTTTGTGCACTTTCTTGCATTATAAGTAAGTAATTTGGAGTGGAATTGCATGGTTTCTTTGAATCAATCAACCACCCTTTAATTGATACAAAATTATGATGTTTAAGCTAAATTTAATTGATAATTAATTGATTTATAAACCTTGTGAAATTTGTGATACTTTGATTGGTTGATTTGATTACTTGTAGGTGATGAAAGAAGAAAATAAGAAAAGCGTGGCTTAAGGAGCGTGTCCAAAGGAAAGAAAAAGCGTGGCAAAAACCAAAGAAAAGTGAAAGCTAAGTTGAGAAAGCAAACTGAGCTTCACAAGGAAAAATGGGAAAGAACAAAGCACCAAGCTCAGTTCAATTAGTCAACTGAGCACTAAAGAAAGCAAAGAAACAACATGAAGCTCAGTTCACTAAGTGAGCTTTATCGGGGACTTCTCAAAATTAATTCAAGATGAAGTTCCAAGGGAGGAAGCCACCAAGTTTTGAACCAATGACCAAAGGCAAGCAAGGAGCGCTCTTTGCAAAGAAAATCAAGAAGAATTAGCCAAATTGCCTCCTCCAAGGTTCGAACATGGAACCACACACTACCAAGCTTGCAAGGAAAATAACACAAGATGCTTGGGCCAAGTTTTGAACCTGGGAACTCTTGGGAACACAAGGGAGGAGCGCCATTTTTAATGCAAAGAAAATGAGCCAAGATGGCTCTCCCAAGGTTCGAACCAAGAAGCTCCATGAAAGGCAAGGAGGGAGCATCCACTCTTCCAAGAAAAATAAGCTTCCCTTGCTTCCACCAGGATTCGAACTTGGGAGAGTGAGGTCCCAAGCAAAGTGCTACACATAGGGAGCTCAGTTGGTTTTCCCAACTGAGCACTACTTCCCCCTCATCCCCCACACTTTGGCGCAACAAAATGCTCACCAAGGGGCTGTGACACGCAACAAGAAGCACCAAGGAGCAAGTCTTGTGCGCACCATGACACAGCCAAGACATAGAGCTCAGTTCAAAATTCCAACTGAGCTCTAGTGTCATGCAACATGACCAAGGGGCTGGAACGCGCACCAAATCAAGCAAGCAAGGCAACATTGGGGGCTCAGTTTGGTATTTGAACTGAGCTTTCCCCTGGAAGGTGCATTTGGGCCAAAATTCACTAAAAATTCAATTTAATTCATTTCTTCACCAAATTTTAAAGCCCACCCAAATTCTTAGATCCAAATTAGGAAGTGTATAAATAGGTGTTATTTTGATTTAGGAAAGAACTTTTTACATCTAGCATTTTTTTTACTTTCACTTTTGGCTTTCTTTTGATTTCCATTTTTGTAATTTTGAGCTTTTACTTTGAATCTGGATCTTAGAGAATTGGGAAGGAGAATTGATCTCTCTTCTTCCTTGTTCTTGCTTGAGCATTCTTTACTTCTTGTCTTGGATCTTAGGTGGAGAATTGAAGAACTTCTGTTTCAATCTCACCTTGATCTTGTTTACTTTCTGCATAATTCTAGAACTTAAATTTCAATTCTGTTTACTGCTTCCATACTTCTTTTCTTCTGCAATTTACTTTTATATTTTCATTTTGCAATTGTTCTTGTTAGATCAAGGAAGGATTTGAGATCTAGACTTGTTTTCTAGTCTCTTCCACTCCTGAGATCTTCAACATCCTTTTAATTGCTGCAAATTAAGCATCAGTTTTTTTCTGTTTTCGTTCCTCAAGCATTTTTACTTTTTTGTTTGAAATCTATTGCAATTCAATTCATCTTTAGTTCTTCTGTTTGTTGCAATCTGCTTCTGCTTGTTTAAATTCTGCAATCCCAGCTCTCAATACCTTTTATAATTCAATCAATTTACATTTCTTGCACTTTAAGATTCAGTCATTTATATTTCTTGCAATCTAAGTTTCTGCAATTTACATTACTTGCACTTTAAGATTCAGCACTTTTACTTCTTGTTCTCTTTAATTTACTGCAATTCTTCCCTCTCCCTTTTCAATTTATGCAATTTAGTTTCTGCCAAATACAAACCACTCAACCAATACTTGATTCGCTTGACTAAATCAACCACTAAAATAAAATTGCTCAATCCTTCAATCCCTGTGGGATCGACCTTACTCATGTGAGTTATTATTACTTGATGCGACCCGGTACACTTGTCGGTGAGTTTTGTGTTGGATCGTTTTCCACACATCAAGTTTTTGGCACCGTTGCCGGGGATTGAATTAGATTGACAATGATTAAGTGAAGTGGAGATCTAGATCAAGCATTTTTTTCTATTTCTTTAACTCTTGATTAACCCACTAACTGTTTGAATTTTTGCTTAAGCTAACTAAAACACCACTTTAGCAATAGAGTGGAGTTCTTCTGGTTTTTCTGGCTCTGTGTGAATCCTATGCTGTTTCTTGATTGAATATACGAGAGAAGCAATTTTCTCCTATTGATCTTTCAAGTCTATTAACTGTTTGACATATTGTGTCAACTAACCCTCTGACCATATTTTAGTATGAGTATATTCAATCTTCATTTAGACTGTTTGTGACTGTGCAGATCATGAAAGAGACGTCAACGAATCCTAGCTATTGTGGGAGTAGTGTCCTCACCCCAGATAACAATGCAACACATAAATTGAAGCATCCGCTCATTACCATGAACGATGTTGCTCAATGGCTTGAAGCCTTCCCACAAGGAAACATAATCGGATGGGAGGATCTAATGAGTGAATTCCTAGCCAAGCTGAAACAACCCCAGGAAATTGATACGCTAAAAGTAGAAGTGCAATCATTCACACAAGAGAAGGGAGTGGTGGAAATTGAAGGTGTCAGTGCAATCATGGCCCAAAGCAAGCAGATACATCAACAGCTTCAGCAACAACTAGAACTGATGGACAGAAAAATCGATGAGCTGCGAACTGCTGTGGCAAATGCACATAACCTACCTCAAAATCCCCATGGTTGGAATCAATCTGAAAAAGGTTTTGGAGCAATTAACTGTGGGCAACAAAATCATGAGCAATCACACTCTCCAAGTAGTACCTCAAGCATGTTCCAACACAAGTTCCAAGGTGATGTGTACAACCCACCCTGGAGGACTCATTACAACTGGAGGAGGAGTGAGCACCAAAATCAAGGACCAAGGGACTTCAACTACAACAACCCCAATTTCCCAAACCAGCAAAAATACCACCATACCAACATCAACCACTACACACCACCACCACAACACTCACCCTTCCAACCTCAGACACCTCACAACTAACCAATCTCACAAGACTCTCAGAGGATCACCAACTTGGAGATTTTAATAGAGAGAATGATGAAGCACCAAGATGAGATAACACAGAACCAGAAAACCTCAATCAGAAGAATTGAGAGGCAAATGGCACAACTGGCTAAGCACCTTGCAGAAATGGGTGAGGAAAGGGCAAATACTTCCCCCAGAGCCACTGAAGACAACCTGAAAGACAATGAGAAAGTTGCCAGGTGTGAGAAAGGGAAAGCAATCATAGAGGTAAGTGAGAAGAGGGCTACGGGAAAAGAAGCAATCATCAAAAAAAAGTACCACAGAGAAGTTCCTCAAGAAGAAATGGAGAAAAGAAATCCCACAGTAAGAGGAGAAAATCAAAGGAAATAGAAGCCTCAACTTCCATGATCAGAGGATGGAGGATGTCAAGCTAGTGACAATAAAGAAGCGCTTGTTGGGAGGCAACCCAACCTGAGGAAGTTATCTTTTCATAGCTATTTTAATAAAAAGGTCAATTAGTTTTATCTATACTACAAGAAGCTAAGTTTGGTGTTGCACACCAAAACAATATAAGGGAGAATGAAGTATTCTAAGTTTGGTGTTCCACCAAAATTTCATCATAAAACATATTCTCACCTTCGGCACAATGCTAGCTTCAAACATTTAGATAAACTAGTTAACTATTCTGCTGTTTCCTAATCTTTAGTTTTATTATCTTTGGTAAAGAAAAAGAAGTTCTACATATGGTCAGTCTGATGCATGAGAACCATTGGCAAGGTACTAAGTTTGGTGTTTCCACACCAAAGTAAGTTCAAAAGCCCACAAATAACTCATGCATACTAACCATTTTTCAAGTGCTTGGGAACAAGCAACTTTCAATATCATTGCAGAGTATCATACAAGCTTTTGGAAGAATTAAGCATCGTCAACCAAAAAAAGGAAAAAGGAATGTAAAAACCAGCAATGATGATGATGAGGAGTAAAGCAAGCAAACTTCAAAAGGTTGTATTGTTAAGTGATTATTTTGCATCATTGCTATGATTGAAAGTGATATTATACCCCTATCTGTCTTCTTGTCTAGTATAGTTTCTCTGTAATTCAATAATTAAGATGCTTGATCATTCACAACCCTATAATCTCCAAACTTGTTTGCACTCAATATCTCAAAAATGCACCACATGAAAGTTCTTTAAAAATAAGGATTGAGGAATTAAACAATTTTGAGGCAACCAAAAGATTAGGAGAAGTGGTGGTTCTAGTTGTACAATTATGCATTGAGGTTGCATGCTTATGAAAACTTGCATGGGAGCTCATAGGCAGGACATAGAGTTCAAAGAAGTATTGTGGAGATTCTCAAACATTTATTGATCCAAGAAGAAACAAACAAGAGAAAATAAAGAAAATACAAAAACAAAAGAACATGGCCCAAGGCTCTGAGCATCAATTACTAGGCAGGAAAGAAGAAAGAAACAAAAACTCAAAGAGTTGTTATCCTAGTAAATGCTTGTGGTCGAATGTGTCAAAGAGAGGGGCTTGAGCAAGTAAATCCTTAGGGGTGCTTTAACACCTAATACCTTAAAACCAACTGGTTTAGGAGTATTGATTGAAAGCTTATCTAAAGAGCCGCTTTGAGACATGACACTTAGAGTCAAGGCCAAGATATAGAAATCATAAGCTGCTTCAAGGTGATTACATATAAAGAGATCTCCATGATACCATTTGGATGAAAGTCCTAAGACCTAAGACTTCTAAGATGTAGGGACCAGTAAGCACTGAAGCCCTTGTATGAGCATATAATTTAGAGTTCACCCCACTGTCACTTAATCACTTCACTCACAGGACAGTACAAGTTATTCTTCAATCCATTCTAATTGAAAGAATCTTTGAGCATAATTATTTTCTTGCTTGGGGACAAGCAAGTTTTAAGTTTGGTGTTGTGATGACAAGTCATCTTAGCCTAGTTTTACTAGTCTTTTTCTTTGTTTTTACTAGGTTTTATGCACTTTCTTGCATTATAAGTAAGTAATTTGGAGTGGAATTGCATGGTTTCTCTGAATCAATCAACCACCCTTTAATTGATACAAAATCATGAGGTTTAAGCTAAATTTAATTGATAATTAATTGATTTATAAACCTTGTGAAATTTGTGATACTTTGATTGGTTGATTTGATTACTTGTAGGTGAAGAAAGAAGAAAATAAGAAAAGCGTGGCTTAAGAGCGTGTCCAAAGGAAAGAAAAAGCGTGGCAAAAATCAAAGAAAAGTGAAAGCTAAGTTGAGAAAGCAAATTGAGCTTCACAAGGAAAAATGGGAAAGAACAAAGCACCAAGCTCAGTTCAATTAGTCAACTGAGCACTAAAGAAAGCAAGGAAACAACATGAAGCTCAGTTCACTAAGTGAGCTTTATCGGGGACTTCTCAAAATTAATTCAAGATGAAATTCCAAGGGAGGAAGCCACCAAGTTTCGAACCAATGACCAAAGGCAAGCAAGGAGCGCTCTTTGCAAAGAAAATCAAGAAGAATTAGCCAAATTGCCTCCTCCAAGGTTCGAACATGGAACCACACACTACCAAGCTTGCAAGGAAAATAACACAAGATGCTTGGGCCAAGTTTCGAACCTGGGAACTCTTGGGAACACAAGGGCGGAGCGCCACTTTTAATGCAAAGAAAATGAGCCAAGATGGCTCTCCCAAGGTTCGAACCAAGAAGCTCCATGAAAGACAAGGAGGGAGCATCCATTCTTCCTAGAAAAATAAGCTTCCCTTGCTTCCACCAGGATTCGAACTTGGGAGAGTGAGGTCTCAAGCAAAGCGCTACACATAGGGAGCTCAGTTGGTTTTCCCAACTGAGCACTACTTCCCCCTCATCCCCCACACTTTGGCGCAACAAAATGCTCACCAAGGGGCTGTGACACGCAACAAGAAGCACCAAGGAGCAAGTCTTGTGCGCACCATGACACGGCCAAGACATAGAGCTCAGTTCAAAATTCCAACTGAGCTCTAGTGTCATGCAACATGACCAAGGGGCTGGAACGCGCACCAAATCAAGCAAGCAAGGCAACATTGGGGGCTCAGTTTGGTATTTGAACTGAGCTTTCCCCTGGAAGGTGCATTTGGGCCAAAATTCACTAAAAAATCAATTTAATTCATTTCTTCACCAAATTTTAAAGCCCACCTAAATTCTTAGATCCAAATTAGGAAGTGTATAAATAGGTGTTAGTTTGATTTAGAAAAGAACTTTTTACATCTAGCTTTTTTTTTACTTTCACTTTTGGCTTTCTTTTGATTTCCATTTTTGTAATTGTGAGCTTTTACTTTGAATTTGGATCTTAGAGAATTGGGAAGGAGAATTGATCTCTCTTCTTCCTTGTTCTTGCTTGAGCATTCTTTACTTCTTATCTTGGATCTTGGGTGGAGAATTGAAGAACTTCTGTTTCAATCTCACCTTGATCTTGTTTACTTTCTGCATAATTCTAGAACTTAAATTTCAATTCTGTTTACTGCTTCCATACTTCTTTTTCTTCTGCAATTTACTTTTATATTTTCATTTTACAATTGTTCTTGTTAGATCAAGGAAGGATTTGAGATCTAGACTTGTTTTCTAGTCTCTTCCACTCCTGAGATCTTCAACATCCTTTTAATTGCTGCAAATTAAGCATCAGTTTTTTTCTGTTTTCATTCCTCAAGCATTTTTTACTTTTCTGTTTGAAATCTATTGCAATTCAATTCATCTTTAGTTCTTCTGTTTGTTGTAATCTGCTTCTGCTTGTTTAAATTCTGCAATCCCAGCTCCCAATCCCTTTTATAATTCAATCAATTTACATTTCTTGCACTTTAAGATTCAGTCATTTATATTTCTTGCAATCTAAGTTTCTGCAATTTACATTACTTGCACTTTAAGATTCAGCACTTTTACTTCTTGTTCTCTTTAATTTACTGCAATTCTTCCCTCTCCCTTTTCAATTTATGCAATTTAGTTTCTGCCAAATACAAACCACTCAACCAATACTTGATTCACTTGACAAAATCAACCACTAAACTAAAATTGCTCAATCCTTCAATCCCTGTGTTATCGACCTCACTCATGTGAGTTATTATTACTTGATGCGACCCGGTACACTTGCCGGTGAGTTTTGTGTTGGATCGTTTTCCACACATCAATCTTCCCGGTCACTTCGAGAACTCCTACCTCGGAGATTAGATTATAATCTCAAAAGCTTTTCTTCAAGCTCTTTTCGTCGCTCGACCTCTCTCCTCGGGTTCCTTTCCGTTTCTCGTTATCGTTCTACTTCTTGTTCTAGCTGCTCCAGTCGTCCTTGGTGGCCACGAAGCAATCCCATGAGGTCGGTCGTGTGGGACTGTCCTTCTTTTCCTAGTTCGTGCACCTCAGAGGAGATTCCCTTTGGATCCTTTACCCCTGAGGGGCCTTCTCTGTGTTGGTTAGCTGCACCTTGCATAGTGACAATGGCTTTATTGTTGTTACCAGCGTCTTGGTTTTCTTGTTCTAAATTGGATGCTGTATTTCCATCCTCATTTAGGTCGTCCACCATCATGGGTCGATCTCCCAGGTCCCCGGCAACGGCGCCAATGTTACGTAGGTAACCTGAGATAGGTGGATTGGGCTCGAAGGATTAGCCCAAACGTCAAAAGGAGGTGGTCTCTAACTTGGTTCGTGTCTGAGAGCCGTTGTCCGATTTGTGTATGTGAAAGAATGGGGTGTGGTACCTGCAAAAACACTCCGATGCCTAAGTCAGCAAGGGGTTAAGCGGGTTTTTAGAGAGTATTGGAACTTAGAGATACATGAGAGGTGTCAATGTATTTAGAGTGGTGATTCAATAATCACCGTTGGAGTAGTTCCACTTTTCAAGGTGGATAATCGTCCCTTTATCATAGGGTAGTTGAGATATGGCTCCTGGAAGTGAGTTGAGATATTTTAGGGACAGTTTCTTATTTGAATAAGCGTTATCTGCCAGCTATCCATCAAACCCGACTTCTTTGGGAATGAGTCTGTGTCGAATCCGACCTCTTCTGAGGAGGTCGGTGGGTAATGAAGGCCAATCTTTATATTGGGCCTTTTGGTTTATTTGGACCTAAGCTATAGTATTGGGTCAGAGTATGAACAATTTTATTTTTCTTATTTGATATAGTTCATATGAATTTTTTTTATCTTTTATTATATTTCTTTTATTCATATGATATATATTGTTGGTTTCATAAAATTTTTATCGTTTTTTATTTACATGAGTTCTCTTTTTATATTTTATTATACTTTATTTTTGTTTCGGCTGAAATTTTTTATTTTTTATTCGACAATGTAAAATTTATAATTATAATTCTCATATATTATGTTTTATTGTAACTCTTTTTTATAATATAGATTAATTGATCCCATTAAAAAAGACAAACTAAATAAAAAATTATTCATAAGTATTAATAAAATCATAAATATTGGATGCCAAAAAAATCTTATAAAAATAATATTAAATTAACATTTTCACGTTATTACTTGAAATTAAAAAAAAGTAACACATTTGATTAAATATATATATATAATTTATATTTTTTTAATAGAATAATGAGTAACAATGAATCTCTAAAGACAAAAGCAAGGGACATGGAGACTACTAAACAATTTATCCAAGCATGCTTAGATCAAGTTGCTAAACAGCAAGAACCACTCTTACAAAGAAAGGTTGGAAGGATGCTTTGTCTCAATTTAATGAAAAAATTGGAAAACAATATGATAAGATTCAATTAAAAAATAACTAGAACAATCTTAAGAAGGAATGGTCAACATGATACAAGCTTTTTGGCAAAGAAATGGGTTTAGGACAGAAAACAATTGGTACATAGTAACTTATTATTATAGCAAAAAGTTTAACTTTAATTTTGGTAATAAGTCTTGTGTTGATTAGTTGTACACATGTAGGAAAATCCCTTGTACGAAAAATTCAGAAATAAAGGACTTCCTTTTAAAGACGAGTTAACAATATTATTTAAAGATATTATGGCCGATGGCAAATTTGCTTGGGCTCCCTCATCTGGGATGTTAACTAGTGGCATAGAAGAAGATGGTGATGGATATCGACCATACTTTGAAGAAGGTAATGTTGATATAGAAAAAGGTTCTGGAGATAGAGATAGTGAAGAAGGTATAGGTGCTAGTGTGGGAGTTAGTTCTGAATTTCAACAAATAAATCTAAGCTCTTCTCAAAAAAATAATAGTCAAAAGAGAACGAAAAAAAGGAGAGATGTAGTTTGTGAAACAACAAAAAAGAAGAAAAATTTTAAAGTCCCTACCTCAAAGCAAATTGCAGATGCAATAAATAAAATTGCTTCTGCGTCTGAATCACACTCAACTATTGTGTCCACATTTCTAGTACCCGGTGCATCTATTGGGGAAGTAATGGATGAGATTCAAAAGATGGAAATGATCACTAATGATCCCGATTTTCATAGTCGTTATTGTCAACTAATGATGTTTAAACCTGCTTGAGAAATGTTTGTATCCTTAAAAGGATATGAGCAAAGATTGTTGGATTGGCTCAAACATGCAGCATATAATCCAATACCATTCATGCAAAATTATTATTTTTTTGTAATTTTCATGCAAAACTAATTAAGTTATTATTGTCCTCCATTTTAATTTGTCCATGAATTTTTCGTTATGCTAAGATAAGACAATAGAAAAATTTATGTGTTGCTTATTTATCATTTATAATATAATATTTGTGGTACTTAATTATTGTTCTTATTATATATAATTTATTTCTTAACTTGGTATGGATAAGAATTTATTTATATTTTTATGTAGGACTTAATTTTTGTTAATTAATTTAGAATGAACATGGAGTATTTGTTTGAAGAGTATGAAAAAGAACAATATGAAGAATCAAAATTACTTTCCATTATGGAAGAAGATATAGATGAAATTGAAAATATTTCAGGATTAATTGGTCAATATACAGTTAATTATCTGTGCAAAAAACCATGCAGAACTAGTGAACAAATAGGTTATTTATGGGTGCAAGAAATTTTATGTGGCCATAGCATTCGTTGTTATAAAATGTTTCGGATGGAAAAACATATTTTTTTTCAATTTTGTGATGAATTAGTTGAACAAGGATTAAAATGTACAAGACAAATGGAAGTTCAGAAAATGGTTGCAATGTTCTTAAATACGGTTAGTCATGGAGTGGGTAATAGGATAATACAAAAAAGGTTTCAACATTCTGGAGAGACATTAAGTAGACATTTTCATGAGGTATTGGTTGTTTACTTGAGATTATCTATTAAATATATTAAGCCATCGGATCTAAGTTTTAGAATGTTCATAGCAAAATAAAAAATGACCAACGATATTGGCCATTTTTAAAAATGCTATAGGAACAATTGATGGTACTCATATCCCATGTGTAGTTAGACCAAGTGATCAACCCAAATTTATTGGAAAAAAAAAAGGATATCCAACACAAAATATAATGGTTATATGTGATTGGGAGATGTGCTTTATTTTTGCTTTACCTGGATGGGAAGGCACTGTGCATGATGCTCGTGTATTTGATAATGCTATTACAACTCCTACCATGAATTTTCCGCATCCTCCTTCAGGTTAATTTTTATCATTTTCTTACAAATAAGCTATATTTACTTGGTTATCATGTAACTAATTTTATTACTCATTAGGTAAATATTATTTGGTAGATGCCAGTTATCCAACACCGAAAGGATATATTGGTCCATATAAATGTGAGCGCTATCATCTTGCAGATTTTAGACATTCTTCTGGATTTACAAATCATAATGAAGTATTTAATTATTATCACTCAAGCTTAAGATGCACAATAGAAAGAACTTTTGGAGCGTGGAAAAATAGATTTTCTATCTTGCGACACATGCCCAAGTTCAAAATTGAAACTCAAGTGCAGATAGTGTGTGCAACAATGGCTATTCATAATTTTATTAGAAGACATTCTGAAACAGATACTGAATTTAATCAATATGAACATGCAAACATTCTTGATGGAGAAGATAATAGTTATGTTGGTGAAAGTTCATATCAAACTCTAACCATTAGCTTTTCTGCAGAAATGGACCATGTTCGAGACTCGATTAGGGATCAAATTATTAATCACATGCAGTAGAAATAATAATGTTCTTATGTACTAATTTTGTATAAGATATTATTTTTTATGTATTTTATTAGTATTTTATCTTTTAATTTAATATTTATTAGTGTTTTTATGTATTAAAATATATTTTGTCAACTTTTATATGTTACTTTAATTTAGTAAGTAAATATTAACCTTATTATAAAATAAATTAATAAGATCTATTAAAATACCTAAAGTAAAATAATAGAATAATATAAAAAATCATTTTAATTGATATCTCTTTTAGTAATTTTTCATCTAAAAGTGATTTTGAGTAGTATAATCCAAACAAAATTTATTTTACTATAATCCATTTTGATATAAAGATTGCCAAACATAAATCACATTAACACAAACTTACTTTTCATCAAAATCAAGTTTGCAAAATCAGTTTTATGCAAACTCCAGTTTGTAAACTGTAATCCAAACACACACTTAATAGTGGCGTGTCGCGCAAGCTGGTGTGTGAATGCTGTTTCGCGTGTCTCTCGGTGGTTAAGACCTTGCAGTTTTTCAAACGTTTATACCTTTCTTACCTCCTTGTCTTAGTTACTCTCTCTATCACATCACTCGTCAGAACCAACAACTGTTAATCTCTCATCATGGCCAAGCACCAATTGAATTACTCCGATTGCCACAGCACCGCAATCAACACCAAGCTCCGTCGTCAGCTCCCTCCAGCTCACGATGACACCGATTATCGAACCCATCAAAGTCTTCGTTCTCGCTACCTTGCCTTCAACAACATGATTAACGGTGAACTCTACCTTTCTTTTCTCAATCTCTGCAACCTTCAGCTCTATTTTACTATTGTTTCATTTTCTATAGATTATTTTTTAAAACAAAAACCAAATGCTTGTAAATTGATGTTATAGCATCCATACAAGTTCAAATCTAGAAAAAGAAAAATAATGTTGATGTTACTTGTTTCCATGCTTACTTTTATATGTTTGCTTACGTTTTTTTTTTTTTTTTTGTAGATGAAAGGGACGAAATCGCAAGGGCTGATTCCAAGAAGTTTGAGTTGATATTTGGCAAAATGGAGAGTTTGCATCAACTAGATATCTAAGCTCATTTTTTCTATTATTAGCGACGCATTCTTGTGCTACATTTATATTGTAAGGTTTGGCTTGGCCACCTTGTTGAACATTTAAGAAATCCATAGTAATTAACAATGTACTAGTTGACTGAATGTTAAGATCGAAAATTAAACAAACTATAAAAAAATTATTAAATCAATCATAATAATTACGATGTTCTTTTCAAAAAATTTTCACATATGTAACAGAATTTATACTGAAAGTTTTCTGTTTGCCATTCGTATGCTCAAATTTTGTTGTGCATCCTTGCAACTTATTGTCTCAGTATAGTATACTATTCCTGCATGAAATTTAAAGGATATAATATTTTTTAGCGGTTTTGTTTTTGTTGGGAATAAGTAGTATGACCACAATCCAATCAATCATGTGTTAAATAATTTGTTATTGTTATTATGTTAAAATGTTAATATAATAAGGTCCTTGATTAAATTTAGAGATTTATCATTGTGATAGTGATCATAATATTGAGAGATAAATCTTTTATAATTTAATCTAAATTGTTCTTGGTCATAGAATTATTAAAAAGGACATTAATAATCTGGAAAGATCAATATATATATAATGGTCTTCATTGGATGAAGATTAATAGATCTCATTTATTAAATTATATATATATATGGTGCATATAGAGATATGACCATTGAACTGACTCACTTTGAGAATTCCTAATGGTTATAATTACCGTATATTTGTCAATAGGATATTCTCAAGATGAACATGGTAATAGAGTTTCCTTTGACCCGCGACTGTCATAGTAATTAACAATGTATTTATTATACTTTGATTCCGGATACCTAATACCCTAGGGTGCTAGTTGAATGGATATTGGGTATGATTTAAATACTTGTAGAATTAATGATTAGTCAATAAGGAATCCGTCAACTCTCGGTAAAGAGTTTGATCTCTATGATTATAATGAATGAAATGAATAAAACCTTGGCCAAGGGGATTGAATGAATGAAGAAATGAGTTTCTTAGGTCATTCACAGTTCATTATAATAATGGTAACAAGTTAGAGTTTGACAATTAAACCATACTCTAAAGGTTAACCAAGAGCAGGAAAGATGGAAGGAATTATACTTTGTTCTTCTGAGGTTCTTAGTAAAAATATATTACTTCATACTATCGGGTCGTTGAGGAGTGTTGCTAGACACCAACCTTAATTAGTAAATTTAGTATGACTAATTTACTACTCGCTTAGTATTGAACCTATGGGGTCACACACTAACGAGTGTTCTAATCTTTGCTGTAGAATTATTTAATTATTAATTTGATTTGATCAAATAAATAATTATATTAATTCAAATGGAATATTATTATATTTTTTGCTAGCACCAAGAATATAATAATAGTATGATAATTGAGAATATTATATGAGATTTGAGAATAATTAGTTATTCTATTTCTAAACTTGAATTATAAATTTGGATGAGATCCAAATCGATTATGTTTTAAATTGTTATGATATGACTCATAAAATTTGAAGGATTCAAATTTGGAATTTTAAGATATGATTTAAATTTGAATTGAGATTCAAATTTAAAATCAATAACAAATCTCATACTATATATATGTACGTCAAGAGTACATGATAGAAACAGATGAGAATAAAACATTAGAGCTTTATTCTTTTACCTCTACACACATAAACGTATGTGAGCCTAATTCTTGGAGAAGAATTTTATGGCATGCAAAGAGTTGCAAGAGGTTTCTCAATTTAGATCAGATGTCCATTGGTCAAGGAGTTGACAGCAAAGGTTGGTCTCGGTGTGGATACGCATAGCGCCTTCGTACCATCGAAAGAGAAAAAAATTTTTACTAGCGTACTCAGGTATTTAGATCTGATCTATTATATATTTATTATTGGAATAAAGTTTAATCACAAAATAGATCTTTAAGGATTACTTTCTTTTCTTCCACTGCGTGTTATGAACACATGGTAATCCTTCAGTTTTTGCAAGGAGTAACTAATTGACGTGGTATGTGATGTTTAATAGTTTTTGCTTCTAAAATGAATTTCTCAATTCTGATTGGTTGTTCTATCTAATTTCAGTTACAAAACCAAGAGAACAAGTGGCTGATGCAAAAGCTCTGTTGGACATAATGAAATCCTTGGTAATGTCTATGAAGGGTCATGCTAACGGTGGAGTCACTCCTTCAGAATTTGTATCGCACATTCTTGAAGAATTTGGAGGACAGGGCAGATCAAGTACTAGCACAGAACGTTGCACCAAAAACTCAACAGCTTGGAATGATATTGGACTATCAGTATCACATGTTTTTAAAGCGGGTTCCAGCTGCTGTACAATGTAACTTCAATGCATTTAGAATACTTTGTTCTGTAATTTTGATATCCATAGAAGACTTTGTTCTATACTCACCTATATGTTTTTCCAATATTTTTTCCCTTCAAGAATGGTCTCATCTATGCTAAAGCAATGTAGAGGAAGGTTGTTCATCGTAGAAGTAGGTAGCGTGTGAGGCCCAATGAATTGGCCCGGCTAGAAGAGGTAATAAGCTGGTTTAATATGTATAAAGTTTTCGATTGACAAAGGTATAAAAATTCGTGTTAGCAAGAGGTTTTGACTGGATAAAAAATTCTCTGATAGACCTGTGTAGCTTCTAATTTTCGACCTTTCATGTCTTAATTTCTAGTAAGTTGCTTTCTATCAGTTTATCACCCATTTATCTATAAGTAGAACGTCAAAATATTGAAGTTAAGAATATTGTGTACTGCTCAGAATGCTAAGCTTATTATGTAGTTATGATACAATTTTCTTTTCCTTCACATTGTTGTTGTTGTTTTTTTTTTTTTTTTGTAGCTTGACGGAGGTCCAAGAGAAGTGAAAGCTAATACAGATAAAAATATGTTAACGATGTTTAACATCTTAAGGAAAAATAGTGTTGTTAAGCTTGAGAATTTGATTTTGAATAGGAACTCCTTTGCTCAAATAGTGGAGAATTTACTCGCTTTATCATTCATAGTCAAAGATGGGCGAGCTGAAATAAAAGTCAACGAGGCTGGATCACAACTAGTACTGTGTGAGTTATTTCGAATATACTTGTATTAACATTCTCACTCTCTCTCGCTCTCACTGAACTTATTATCCTTTATCTATGCAGCACCCAGAAATTCCCCTCGTGCAAATGCAATTCGTGCTGGGGATATTGCTTTCGGTCACTTTATGTTCAGATTGGATTTTAAGGATTGGAAGGTATATGTATCTATGTTTACTTTGATGTCGTTAATGTTTTAGGTGTATGAGGCTATGTGCTATAGAAGGTTACCTTTCTTTGTTTCCTATTCAGTTTATTTATTATTTATTGTGAGGACATTCTAGAGAGCTTTAGCAATCAACTGGCTATGTAAATAGTTGAAACTTGTCACGGAGCTATAAAAATAGTTGGTACTTTAAGATTTCATTGAGCCATTTTCACATTGTGCTATAAAAAGGGAGCAGTATTGGAAAATTAGTAGTGTTATTTCTTTTATTCTCGAGTCTTAACCTATTGCTAAATGAACTTGTGTAAAATTGTAAGGTAGTGTTTTTTTGTGGGCTAATGTACTGGCTCTTCATGGCATTGAATTTTTAGCTAATGATCGATTCTTTTGGGGTTGTGGAGGATCTAATGCCTTATAGGGAATAGTCAATGAGAGGATGTAAACAGTGACAACATGATTTGGTTAAATAGAAGCAGGTTGGTCAACAGAGACCATTCACCATACAGTAGTGTATTAGTTGATGATCGTAAATTGGTAATTCATACTTGAATTGACGCAGTTTTTAGCCCGCGTATATATGCCTAGTTTCAGGTACAAAGATGCATGCTACTGTTCCTGACACTGTCAAGGAACAATTAGGAATATCTATTTGGCTTCTGTCTTCTTCCTTTTTTTTATGTTGACTTAGAATGATGTCTGAAAATTGATAATGACATTAGTTGTTATTAGCTATTTTGCTTTATTGTGCTTGGCAGCTACTATTTTATTAGGTGGATACTCCAATGAAGATTTTATAATTGTCTTCATGTGAAAATTTTTCTTTTTGACCCTTAGATGATGAATTGAAGGGTTAGATTTTGATATGTCATAAAAGTGTTATTTTTATTTAAAATGTGGCCAAATAAATAAATCACACTTTTATACAAAGCATCTTCATAAAAAGATGTTTTTGACATCTTTATTTGAGCAGCTCCCATTTTATTATGCTTAACGCCACTTCATTGAGAAATTCTATGTTTCTTAATCATATTTAATTTGTAACTAAAAATATGTACAATCACTTATTTTAATTCATGATATTTAATTTAAAAAATATTAGAAAACTAATATTTTTAGTGAAAAAATAGAGAGTTGTCTAATATTAATTTAATTGTAAAACAAAGATAAAGAAAAATGTTGATTATTTAACCTTTTTTGTAAATTTATATTAAAAATAAAAGTAAAAAGAGTGAGTATCTATATTTTACACTAAGGTAAATGTGTTCCATTATTTTATTTTTTCTCATTTTAGAAAATTCACGTTGGCTTATTACGTACGATGTTATGTTTTATTTATTCAATTAATTGTTACATATACTTAGTAACTAATTAAAAGAACAAAAACTATATGCATAAAAAGTCAATCTATGTATATGCGTGTGCGCACGCAGGGGCGGGGACGGGGGCGGGGGTGTGCGTGTATGTTATTTTAATATTATGATAAGATGCGGGGTTGACAACAAGAACAGTGAGGTAGGTATTGGTGAGTATGTGTACATGCGTGTCATTTTAATGTTATGATAAGTGTGTGCGTGTTATTTTAATGTTATGGTAAGATGCAGGGGCGAGGAGAAGAAATGAGTGTCGGTGTGTGTGCATGTTATTTTAATGTTTTGGTAAGAGTAAAATGCCGGGGCGAGGGCAAGGACAAGAACAGTGGGGGTGAGTGTTGGTGGATGTGTGTGTATATGTGCATGTTGTTTTAATGTTATGGTAAGATGCAGAGACGAGGGTGAGGCCATGGCAGTCGGTGTCGGTCGGTGTGCGTGTGTACAAGCATGTTATTTTAATGTTATAATAAGATGCAGGGATGAAAGTAAGGGCAGTGGGGTAGGTGTGTGTGTGTGTGTGTGTGTGTACATGCGTGTTTTTTTAATGTTATGGTAATATGCGTGTTATTTTAATATTATGTTAAGATGCAAGGGCGAGAGACAGGAGATGAGTGTCAGTGGGTGTGCGTGTTATTTTAATGTTTTGGTAAGAATAAGATGCAGGGACAAAGGCAAGGGCAAGAGCAGTGGGGTGGGAAGAATAAGATGTAGGGCGAGGGCAAGGGGCAGTGCAGTGAGAGTTGGTGGGTGTGCGTATGTACGTGCTTGTTATTTTAATGTTATGGTAAGATGCAGGAGCGAGGGTAAGGGCATGGCCGTGGATGTCGGCGGGTGTGTGTATGTGTAGGTGCGTGTTATTTTAACGTTATGATAAGATAATTCATTATTAGAATAACCAAATTTTAGTTTTATATTAGGTTTTACAAAATCACATTATTATATTTTTATTTTAATAATAAAATCTTTTGTTTATATTCACATATTTAAAAAAATATTATAAAAAATAATTTAATTTTAATAAAAAATTTACATATTCATCTAATTAAATTTATATGTTTATATAAATTTTTAATTAATGAATCTAAAAATTAGCTATACAATTAGTTGTTTGTATAATATTATTTTACCGCCATCGTATATTAAATTTAAATAAAAAATTGTGATAAATAAATGTTGACATCATGTATTAGATTTTCACTCACGTGATCACTCACCTAAATAAACTGGAGCACGTGATCCGTGAAGTAGTGGGAATTCAATCTTCATGCTAATTGACGTTTGACACCTTACAAAATTAGAAACTTTTCCGACCATAATAAATTAATGATTCAGAACTGTACAAATAATTTTCTGGAAACAAAGTGATAGTTTAACATCTTAAATTATAAGGAAAAAAATATTAAAACACATGCATATATGGTATAATAACAAATAAGTGCCTTTTAAGGTTATTGTTTATCTAATATAAAATATGCTAAGCAACACGATTCTTTCTAATTGATATTTTCTAAACGAATGTAAGTAAACCTTATCACTGTGCTTACTTCATTTGTTAACTCGCAATGTTTTTTACAAAATTTCGTTAAAAACTTAAAATAATCTACATTACCAAATTTGAGGGGAAGAAAATCAATTATTACATATCATGTCATATTAATTATTTTGTGATGTATTCACTTATAACCAGAGTTATCAGACTCGGCTCGACCCGGCCGGTTCGACTGGAAACCCAGTCATCTGGTCGGGCCGAGCCACTTGTTGAACCGGTTGTGCAACGGACCTGGTCGAACCTAGTTTGACCTGACGGGTTTTCATGAAACCCGATGACCCGTCCGGTTAATTTAACCCAGTCCAGATTATTTTTTTCCCCAAATACCTAAAACGGTGTCGTTTCAGACACCCCTCCCCCCTCCCGTATCCCTTTCGATGAAACCCTAATGCCCAAATACCGGAGTCAGTGTGATGTTGTTGATGTATAGTGGTGGAGCCAGTAAGTGAGAGAGCGTTCATGCATGTAGAGGACATGGAGCTAATGTTGCTGAGAGCGTGTTCGTTCTTTCAAATTGGTCCCCCAATTTTTGTTCCTCGAGAAATCAACCCAAAGGATGATAATGTGCTTTTTGGTTTCACGATGGTTCTCCCCCACAATGGCAGAGGACTAGATCTTGTGGCTCACAGTCCGTTGTGCTACGAAGAACACTTTGCTCGTCAGAAGTTTCATTCACAATGTTGGATAAGATTCTTTCTGCCACCAGTTATACTATTCGTGATTACAACCATCGCATTGTTGTACGTGTCACGGCGCAATTGAATTAGGACAAGAAAAAAAGAAGTTGACCGATTGAACAAGCGAATTCGTAAACTGGAGCTTGAAAACGAGGAACTTAGGGGACAAGTTGAAATGCTTAGGGAAATATTAGACGAATAAGTTGCCCGTAATGCTATTCCTGTATGTGGTTCTTTTTTATTCCTTTTTTTTTTTTTTGATAAGATGAGGCAGTTGCAGGTATCGGGTTGTAAGGGATGATCTTGCTGATGTTTTGGTTGGGCTTTTGATAACAAAGATACTTAATCTGGATCCTAATGGAATACAGTTTTCAGTTGGGTTCCCTCTAGGTTTAATGAAGTAGTTGTTAACTTTTATTTATCTGGGATCAACTGGTTGAAGTGGGTATTCTGTGTTAGATAGAAATATGTTAGTTTGTTTACCTTAATTCGATGAATGCTCATGGGTGTACTAAAGACGATCCTCGGGTCCAAGGGGGTTTGAAAATTTATATCTTCGAAAACTGGTTTTTCAAAAAAAAGAGATATA
Source organism: Arachis ipaensis (assembly GCF_059453495.1). NCBI lineage: Eukaryota > Viridiplantae > Streptophyta > Magnoliopsida > Fabales > Fabaceae > Arachis > Arachis ipaensis. The sequence continues at coordinate 112,115,446 of NC_142435.1, read as the reverse complement.
AGGAATGCAAGTAGGGAGCTAATATTATCCAATAAATTCATAGAATAATAAGCTAATGCAATTAACAGCTTATGTTTGTAAATTGTATGTTGTCATCTCTTTCTTCAAATTTGTTGTAGTAACAAGTTGGGATAAATTACTAATGTTATGATTAATAACTAAAAGTAAGAATCAATTGGTGCAACAAAAATTATTAATGGCAATTTTTCTAATTATTGTTTAGAGACATAATTGTTATGAAAATAATTTTTTTATTTGACAATTATTTATGAAATTTTTTTATAATGAAATTTAAAGGATCAACAAACCAAAATAAACTAATGAGTCATCAATCCTTTTTTTTCCTTTTAAATTGCTTTGCATGGAGTAAAATATTTTCGTCTAATTTTTAAATTATTGATTATGTAAAAGAATATTGTATTTAAAATTTTCGTACATGAATATTCACTGTTAAATTTAATCTTTTTTTTTTCTTTTTACATGGATTTCTATTGGATCATTCTATTTTTATACATTTGAGTACATGAATATTTACATGTAAATTTAATTTAATATTTTCTTTTTAAACTTCTTTGTATTGGACAATATAATTTTTTTGAAGTTTTTAAATTATTAATGTTGTAGACGAGTATTGGATTTGAAATTTCAGTTAATGTATTTTTTAATAAATTGTTTTGATGAATTCATTTAAGTTATACCACAAAAAATTAATGTTAAATTACACAGTTGGTCTCTACACTTTCAGTGAAACTGCAAATTGGTCCCTACACTTTAAAATTTTGTAATTGGGTCCCTAAAAAGAATTAAAATTTGCAATTTAGTCCTGGTCGTTCAAAAAGTGTTTGATTTAACAGAATATTCTCTATTTTAACAGAATATTCTCAGCATATTCTGAGAATATTCTGTTAAATGAACACTTTTTGAACAGTGGGGACTAAATTGCAAATTTTAATTCTTTTTAGGGACCCAATTATAAACTTTTAAAGTATAAGGACCAATTTGTAATTTCACTGAAAGTGTAGGAACCAACTGTGTAATTTAAACAAAAATTAAATAGTCAAGACTCAGATTTAAAATACAATACTCTTCTACAATGATAATAGAATTTATTCAAACATATTTATTCTTAATAGAAGATGTGATAGGAGTTATTCGTTATTAGTTCATACAGTCTTTACAAAAGAAAGCTTTTGAAAATTAACTTTGGGTGAGGCGTGTATCATATATGTAGTAGCTCTTAAGCAAAGGTGAGTAGTCCTTTCATCTGTCATGTCGCCGTTATCCTAAGGTCTACAACTGTGCACATGGGAAAAACGCATAGCAAGTGAGGGTGAAAGGGTCATTTCAGCTAGTTGCTTCTTCTATAAGCCTCGTTGGTGGTTCGTGAATAATTAAATATATTTCTTTTGTTTAAACATGTGATACAATCTATTTTTAAATGGAATAATAATATAGTTGTATTTGTTCAGCTGGGCCTGGCTCACTAATGGGCCATGATATGATATGAGCCCATTTCATGGTTTCATATAACACATGTGTAACTATTCATAATCATAGTCCGTGCAAGTTTGAGCAATGGAGACATGTGCTACTGTGGAAGAGAAACTTGGAAAAATGAAGGAGCAAGTTGATGCATAGAAGGAGAAAAATGACGATGTCTCTCTCGCGAGGTGAGTAAAGCAATCCCAGTGACACCTTTGTGATTCTTGTTGTGTGTTGTGTGTTATCTTTCTCCTGACAAGTCAAAACATGGTTGTGTTTCGAGCAGTGAGGTCGCTAAAGGGACGGATGGTGGTGACGGGACCATTGATGACAACCATAACATCAAGTTCATCCGGATATTTCAGGAGGTTAGTTTTTTGCAAAACATATTGTGGCCATTTCGTATGAAGTGTATAGTTGTTACTAAGTTTAGCTTATGTGGAAGTATGTGGTTATATGGATATTTCAAATACTAAACCAAAATGAAATTACCAGGGAGGTCATGAAGACCCTAAATGACCACATTAGGACTATCTCTGGGATGCTGGTGGATCATGGAAAGATTCTCCAGTCTCTGATGCTTGCTGTTGGTCCACTTGCCGACCTGAAGAAGAAAGTCGTGCAAGGCAATGCACGGATGGTCGCATGTAGGAAGACACGAGCAAAGGCGGTGGATCCACAAGAGGCAACTGTGGTCAGCAAGAAAGCTGCGGGAGCAAACGTGGTGCCATAAAGCTCTCACCTCTGCTGAAGGCACTAACTAGCAAAAGGGGACACGGCCCGCCAGAGGAAGACACAAAAGAACGAAAACGGTGATGCCACTGCGTCCGCTAAGTTGAAAGTAAGTGAAGTTATTTTGTTTTGGCAATTTACTTCCAAAAGTATGAACTTGGTTGTTTCATCGTTTACTGTTGGTGTAGCGCAAGTTAACATTCAAAGACCAGGATTCTGCGTCAACAGAAGGTAGTGATGTCCGACAAACTGAGCATGAGTCTCCATTCGCATATCACACACACCCTGCCTTCCATGTTGCATTTGAGATGCCGCAGGTAATGAGTTTACTGTTTGGGTGTTTAGTAATATTTCTTTCTTTTGTGAAGTTCCCTTATGTTAGTCCAAATGGAGTTAACTTACATGGAGTTTGTGTTGCTTTGCTTGAGTAGTGTCTCAAATTGGCATTTCGGCCACCAGAGGGAATGCATTTTCAGGGGTCGGAGTTTACTATGGCCGCTTACATTTTCTCAAAGAATCTGGATGAACGGTACGTATGCATTCGGCTTGGCTTGGTGAATGTGAGTTGTTGCAACAATACACTTGAGCGGTCTTCAGTTATTGGAGCGTGATCATGATTGTTTACCGTTTCTTTTGGTAGGGAGATTCTAGTTGCTGATGAGCACGCACAGGGTGTTCGGCGTACACTGTGGAGCCTACGACCGGAGCACCAAGTTGTTGATGACGTAAGTAGTGGTTAACATACGTTCTTGTTATATGTTGGTATGTCGGAAGCCTTTGTATCACTATTGGGTAACCATATTTCCTTCAACAGGTTATCAACATGGTGGCCTCCATGCTCAGCTTCGACAACATGTCTTCTAAGTGGTTCTTTCCAACCACCTTTGCAGTAAAACTATGTTTCCGTGTCAAAAAAAGGGCGCTAACCGTTTTTGTTTTTATGAGAAGCTATAAGTGAATATGTTATTAGAAAAATGGCTTAAAAAAGTGTAAGTTAATAATTAGAGTTGTGATAATATTTTCTTGTCAAGATGAAAGATAGTGATAACATAATTCACGTTTAATAACTAAAATAATAGTCTGATTATTTATGGAATAAGAATAAAAAACCAATAATTTAAGATTCGAAGAAACTATGTTGTGTAGTGATTTTTTATTTCTTATCCATGGTTAATTATATGGTGCTTGTAAATTGGTGTCCAATTATTGTGTAGTTTTTTTTTTAAGCAAAATTTAATTATTAAAAGTTAGTCTACGTTTATAATTTTTTTTAATTGAATATTAATTTTTCCTTTTTTCTTATGAAACTAGACATTGTTGCCTAAAAATTATTTGTCAATAGCAATCACCTTTATTCACTCGTAACATAGTGAGTACGGTACTCTTAGTAAAACCTGAGGCGATTAATTTGTGTTTGTGTCTCATGTAAAACTGTGTTTCCATGTCCAGCAAATTGTGCTAAGTCCTGTCAACCATAGCATTAACACTCTTAAATTCATCTGCACTAATTTCATGGGCTATGCGGATAAATTGCATCGGGTAACAATATATTTCTGCATTTTAATTGACAATGGTCCTCTGCCTTTAGTTTAGTGTTGTCTTAGACAAGTGGATAAACTCGCTTCTCATGTGCTTTGAACAATGTTGGTGTCTCGTAACTTATTTGCTTGATTTGTACAGATATATGTTCCAATGTACAGGGAGCAACACTGGTAAATAGGTTTAAAAAACAATAAAAGCGTATAAATATATAAATAATTGAAAAGTTATTGAAAAATATAGGTTTAGATTAATATAAAATGTAACAATTATAAAAAAATTATTTTGACTTTTTCTATGACAACAATAATAACTGAATAGATTTTTTAAACAATAAAAATTTATAAAAACAATACTTTAAAACAAGATGAAAGACGAACTTTTAACAGATTATATGATTGTATATGTTGAAAAAAAGAATGCTTCAAAATTTATTTCAGATGGTAAATTGATAATTTTAGTGATATGAAATATCGCAGAACAAATTCAAAAATACCAAAATCTTAAAGTAGGTAGTTGAATGTTAATTGTTATATAATATAATTATTAATTTTGACTTATATACTATAAATTATATTTTGTTGATTTTTTGTTATGTTATATTTTAATTTATTTTGTATTTAATTTGGCCACCATTTTATAAAATTTCTGGATCCGCCACTGACCACATCCATCTACCTTTGACATCGACGAGTTGGAAGTTGGCTGCCAAATTGAGGGCGCATAAGCATAGTCCTAATTCATGTTTTTATTAATGTACCCTCAAATAATTATGTAGTAATGATACCCTTTGACTTTAATGTCCCATGTAGAAATGACTACGGAGTGTGGGTTGTTGAGTGGATGCTACAGTCTTGGCTCTTCGGAGATTTCATGCTAAAGGTAACATACATTGCCGAATCCAAGTGATACTTTAATAATCATTGCTTGAAATCGTTGTTGCTACGGTAAGAAACTATCTGACCCAATTTCAAGTTCAAGTGATACTATAATTGTCATTGCCTGAACATCCTTGTTGCTACTTCAAGAAACTAGCTTATCCAATTCCATGATGGCTGTTGTAGGATGTCACCAACCAGAAAGACCTTTGGCCTTTGCAAAATTTTCAAAAAACAAAATCAATTAACTACCAAGGCAGGTTCACAAACACAGCAACCTCAACTTTTGGTGCTAAGATCGGACGCTGGAAAAATGCAACAAACACCTTATACGTAATAATTTTTCGCCAAAAAAAATTATTAAGTGCAACTATAATTCAGACCGTGGGACAATGTAAGCCAACACCATCATGGTTGAACTTCGTCCTCATCACCAACAAGCTTAATAAAATGTTCGAATTCTCCAAACATAGTACACAGAGAAATATATTAAAAGCTTAACATGCGATGCATAGTAAACATTCACTGAGTTCCCATTGTGGGTACTACCGTCCACCATTGCGTCCTTTTCTTTCCGTGTCACTCACAGTAGCACAGGGATTCACATGTTGTTAACATCCTTCTCCAGGTAAATAACACCACTTTCCTGATCAAAACAAATTAAATTAACACATCTCAGTCCTCACAGATGTTATCCCCAAGTAAATTGCATGACCAAAATAGGAAACATACATCAATCACACCATTCAAACCATTCATGGAAGCAAATATATCAACCTCCAAAAGAACAACTAAGTGGCCTATCAAGGTGCTTCTTGAAGAGTATTATAAATACGATAACAAGTACACGTAACAACAACATCATGCAAAAAAAATGATAAACATGCTGCCAGACACCAAACAAACACCAACAACTAAACAAACTCAACTAATTCCTGATATAACATGCTTCTCTTTGCCATGCAAGTGACAAGGGAACCATACAGTGTTAAGTGGGAGAGCATCTGCTAGTCAGCGGTATTCTCCCAAGCTTTCCGTGATCCTTTGGGTAATCTTTCGAGAAAGACCCTAACCTGCATCAATACGTAAGCAAATGTTGATGACACAAGTTTTTGGCAGTCAATAATTATACGCATACAACATGACACTAAATACTTGGATCATCGCAAGCTTATATCGATAATACGTATACACATGCAGGCATCCTAACCTCGTTTGCCCACTCCTCATTGATTGTGCAACCTGCCTTCGCATCATTTCCTACGTGGCTGTCGGCGGTCGATTCAGCGAACTGTCTCGTGTAGTGATCCAGCGCCTGCATGGCCAGGTCCCCCCAAAAAGACAAAAGTTAATTGAATGACATTAGTAATTCGTAAAGAACACGCGACGACTACCCTGTGAACTAAAAACCTCGAAACTCACTAGTGTCATCCTGCATGAGTGATCCTAGCATTCTGCTCCGGCTACACCGTGCAGGTCCACATCGTCGGTTATTGATGAATTCTTCCCCCTATCTTGGAGACATTTTCTCTTCGCATGGCTGACACGCTTGCAGTTTGCACATCACCTTCTCTTGCCTAATAGCCTTTGTTTGGTAAGTCGCAGGGCACCCTTCGGTTTCGCAACCTTGGGATCCCTCACCACCCCCTTGGTCCCCTTTGTGTCCACTTCATTTTCTAACCCCCAACATTCGGATTCCAAATTATTATACAAGTTAACTATGCCATCCATTGCTTTCCGAAACAATTTTTCGTCCTGTGAACCTAGGTAAACAAGCCACTGAGACTTTGTGTGGAGAGCCCCATGTCTAACCAAGAAACCTCTTTGGGTTGAATCGTCCCACTTCTTGCCATATTGGTCAACATCTTTGGCATCCTTTCTCCACCATCGCAGGACCAATCTTTTAGGTATTTCCCGCAAATGCTTTGCTTTCATTACAAAGAACATATGTCTGCACGGGTACCCATTCTTTTTCCAAAAAAAACATTGGCAATCGAGTTTTTTGGTACTTCTGCCGAAGGCTGCCATTACCTGAATAGCTGGTTTCTCGTATTCCTCTAGATAATAAACAGTTGTATTCAAGCACCTGATAAACCCCATTTGTAGGGTTTATCTTGTAGTGATTTTAGGAGATTTTATCACCTTTTACCCATATTTATTCAATGAAATAGCATGGTTTCATGATTGTCTCCCAAGTTGAGCTTAAGTGTGAAAACATGCTTTCTAGGCCCTTAATTAGCAAAATTTAATTCACCTTTGATTCCACTAGATGCCTTGATGTGTTTGTTAAGTGATTTCAGGTTGAAAAGGCTAGGAATGGACCAAAGGAGTGAAGAGGAAAGCATGCAAAGTAGAGAAATCATGAAAAGCCAAAGATTTGGAAAATGCCCATGGACGCGCGCGCACACTGGACGCTCTCGCGTGGATTGCAAAAATCTCCATGGACGCGTACGCGCGCTGTAAGCATACGCGTCGGTGGCTGCACGTGATTTTTAAATAGAAAACGTGTCCAGTGATTTCTGAGAGCTGTGGGGCCCAGTTTACAACCAACTTTGGCACCAAAATGCATATAAGGACCAAGGATTGAAGGGGAATGGGGGGGATTCACATCTTTAACACATTCATTCACATTAGGATTAGTTTAGAAGTAGTTTTAGAGAGAGAAGCTTTCACTTCTCTCTAGGATTAGAATTAGGATTAGGTTTAGATCTAGATCTACTTCTTCTTCTTCTCTCTTAATTTTTCTCTTTCATCCTTAATTGTTCTCTTGTAGTTGTAGCATTCTACATCTCTTGTAATTCCTTTGTACTGTTAGTAGTAGCTTATGAACTTTCTTTTGTAGATCTACATTTCTTCTTCAATGCAATTGGTAAGTTCTTTGTTGTTCATAATTGTTTTGCCTTTCTATTGTTAATCTCTTGCTTTTGTAGTTGTAGATTCCTTCAATTCTTGCAATTAATAATGTTTACCTTTATTTCTTTCTATGTGTTTGTTAAAATGCTCCTTTTAGTTGTGAGTTATATTTTTGTTCCTCTTGGCTTGGGAAGGTAACTTAGGAACTCTTGAGCCACTAATATCCAAGTGATTGATGATTGGGAGCCATTAACTCTAGTTCTCACTAATTGGATTAGTGGAGAGTTATGACTTATGGACTTGGATTGATATATCTCATTTGACTTTCCTTTACCTAGTTAGAGGATGATTTAATGGGATTGATCCTTGACAATTCTCATGTTGTGGTTAGTGATAAGGATAGAGATCCTTGACCACTAAACCTTGCGAAGACCTTTCTAGTTGTTAGTTTATTTCCTTTGCCATTTATATTTCTTGTCTAAAATCTCAAAAACCCCAAACATACCTCATAACCAATAACAAGACACTTTATCGCAATTCCTAGGGAGAACGACCCAAGGTTCAATACTTCGGTTTATAAATTTAGGGGTTTGTTTTAGTGACAAACAATCTTTTGTATGAAAGGATTCTTTTTTGGTTTAGAAACTATACTTGCAACGAGATTTCATTTGAGAATTCTAAACCGTCAAAAATCTATTCATCAACACCGTTTTTTCATGACAAGATTAATTGCTCCAGCTCCTTCAATCTCTTTCCTAACATCTACAAACAACTCTCGGGTATAAACCCTAGCAGTAGCTGTCTCTATCGACCTCAAACATGTGGTCATAACCGGATTCGTGTAAATGGAGTTAAACTACAACAACATCTCCTTGTTCCGATATTCACGGAGGACTAGCTCCAGATTTTGCACTAACTTAAAGATGGTATGGCTTGACTTCGAAAACTTGTTAACCATAGCAATTATTCCCTCACATCGTGTCATAGTCTGGAATCCGGCATAGAACTTGTCACGCAAATACCCGTTCGCCCATAGCTTTCGCTTTTTATGCATATGCCTTGCCCAGCTACTATTATGCAGCCCATACTCCTCAATTGCTTGAGCGCAATCCTCTTTGAATTCATGAACCTCCATGTCCACGTACAACCAATGCTTGAACAAACTACGGAGGCGTTCGTCTTTCTCATTTGATGTCACGTTCTTTTCCACATGCCATGCACACAAACGATGTGTTGCCTCCGGTAAAACCGACTTCACAGCTTTTATCATTGCTTTGTCCCCATCGGTAACAGCTACACAAGGTTTCTTCTGGCACATAACCTCCAACAAATTTTGTAACATCCACCTATACGACGATACAGTTTCATCAATCAACAACCCAAAACCAAAAATGGTAGAAAATTACTACTGGACGTTTATATCTATTTTTCCTGTAAGTGGAGTCAAACGCTAACACATCCCCAAAACACTGAAAATCAGACCGGCTATTCCCATCAGCCCAAACCATGTTACCAAGCCTTTCATCTTTTGTGTGGTTGTAGCATGCAACATACATAGGGTCAGCAGCAGCCTTTCCTTCAAGGTAAATCAACGTTGCAGTCGCATCACCATCAGCTATTCGTGAACACCTCAACTTGTCAGCATAGTTGTACACATCCTTTTTCAAAAATCCCAGCAAAGAATATCCCCCCTAACATACCAGCCATGTGGCCCAAGATTTTTGACGTCCCAATTCCATACGCATGCATCCCATCAATGTGAGCCTTTGCCGCATCCGTCATTTTACGATGATTCTGAATCAGGTGGGACATCCCAACAGGTGCTAGGTCATGGTTATGCTCCAGTACTACCTTCCTATCCTTCCACTTCTGCTCACTTTTCTCCAAATATATTGATAGCATTACTTTGCAACCAGTCCGTGTCTCTGGTTTGTGTCCCCGCTACCTGTCAATCCTGTCATAGTGCCTGATTTCCCTCAATCCTTCCTTGTTACAAAAAAATCAAAATCTCACAAGATTACCGTTGCTATCTTTACCTGAGTCCCCTTTCCGTACCCTAAACCCATTGACTCTTCCATACCTTCGGTAAAACTTATATGCATCTTCCACACTTTCCCAAACTTGGTTCAAAATATCATTCGTGCTCAAGTCAAATCCTTGTCCTCCTTCAGGCAAATGTTCCTCCTGAAACTCATCACCACCAGCCTCTTCCACATTCATCTCCTCGTTCACGTCACTTAGACCACCCCCCACACTCCCCTATCGCCTCACCTCTATTCGCATCCATCAGTAACTCCAAACACCACATACTGAATACTCATAAAAATCTCATTACTCTACAATTTTCTTTGATACCTGTCCTCTCTAAAATATGCATGCATCATCCAAACTACATGTGCATTTCCAATGATGCCTACAAACTTAAAATCAGTCATTGGCCCAAAATGATACCCTAAACCAAGTACCCCTAGTTGTGTGCAAATTAAATACCCACTACCTTCGATGGAAAGAAATTGGAACATTTCCAGCTATTATCCCATTAAACCAAGGTTGTTAAAAAAAATGAACACAAGATCAAATCAATTTCACATATCAATAATCAGAACATTAATAAAGAGCAACCCAGTAACATTAACTGGTCATATGAACATGTTAACAACATCAAAACTGTTATGTTCGATTCAACTAATTATTCAACTTAATAGCCAGGAACAAAAACAGCAACCTAACAAACAGAGGCCACAGCTAGGGCTGGAAGTGAGTCAAGCCAGCTTATGAGCCAACTAGAGCTCGGCTCGTTAATAGCTCGATAAGCTAAGCTCGTGAGCTGGTGAGCCAAGCTTGAGCCTGAAATTGAGCTCATAAATTAAATGAGCCGAGCTTGAGCTTGGATAAGCTCGGCTCATTAGCTCGTGAGCAGGCTCGATTATATATATAATTATTAATACACATATCCTATATGCATCTAGTCTATACTTTTAATATTATATATATACATATAAAATAGTAATATATAATTATATATATTAATGATCTTAATTATTTAAAATTTTATATTTATTTATTACATATAATTTTGATGTAAAACATAAATAAAAAATTTATATTTATTGATAGATAACCAATAATTGTTCTTTTCAAATATTTTTTAAAATATATAAGTTATAATTTATTGATATAAAATTATAGATTATGTATTTATGTTTCTATTATTTGAGCCAGCTCGTGAGCTTGAGCCAGCTCGTGAGCTTTTGGTGAGCCGAGCTTGAGCTTAAGAAATAGGCTCAATTGTTAATGAATCGAGCCGTGAGCCAAGCTCAATTTTGGTGAGCCGAGCTTGAGCTTGGTCTAGCTCGGCTCAGCTCGGCTCACTTCCAGCCCTAGCCACAGCACACCGCCTCACAAACAGTTGATCAAATTGCCGACTCATGATGACCAACAAACTTGAACTAAAATCATACTTAATATTTACAATAACAATTCCGCAAAAATTCAGTTGCCTAACACACACAGTCGAAGAACAGAGCCTCAACAAAAGTTATAGTCAATATCAAATTAACACTAAAAAAATCATGAACTCTGAACAGCACCAGAACAACATTTAAAACAGCTGACTCCAACAAACAAAATCAACGACAACCAACCAGGAAGCTAAATACCTGGAACACTCAACGGAGATGGAGATCCTATGACGGCTGAACGGCGGAGGAAGTACGGCAATACCTACTCGAATGATCGCCCAAAACAGACGGAAACTCCTGGCGAAGATACCACCACGACCTCAGTCCTCAAGCTCCACCAAACCAAGCGACAATGACGGGGAATAGCACCGCAACCATGCGGAGACAGAGTCCCGACGTCCCTCCTCACAGACGCCGCCATGGGCTTCCGACGTCGAGGGCGGCGAGGGTGCAGGCCGCCACGGCAGACGTGGCACTGCGGATTCTACAAGTGACCAGGGTGGGATCACCGTCGGTATCAGAACACGGGCAACGCGCGACAAAGAGCCGTCGGACACACTGTGGTAGTGGATGAAGAAGTCTTCTTCAGGTTCGGCTACATGGATGATATGGGTGCCTGGTCACTCCCTGAGGAAGGACACCTCCATAAAAGCTAGGGTTTTCTTTGTCATCAAGGATACCTCTTCTCAGATTTCGTTTTCTTTTCCTTAGTATTGCTTTTCTCTTTTTTTTTAAAAAAAATCCACTTCAAAAAAAATTACAAAAATTAAATTGAACAAAAAAAAATTTTTTTTTCAGCTCACATGTGTAACTGTTAACATGGGACACATTACTCTAAAAGACCGTTTGCAAATTTAAATTATTAAACAAAAACATTTAATACTAACCTTATTAGAATGACGCTCAAATCTTTTCATGAGAAAAAAAACTATATTCTTAATTATTATTTTAGTTATTTTCATACTATGTATATTAATAATTTTCATTAATTATTTAATTTTATGATTATTTATTTTCATAGTCTTCATATTCTTATTTTAATTTATTTTCATAACCTTTTTATTTTTACTTTTTTCCATCATATTCATGTTTCTTATTTCTATTTGTATTTTTATTTACTTATTCATGTTAATTAAAATTATTATAAATTTAGAAAAAATAAAAACAATAAATACAATGATAATGAAACTAAAGAACAAAATAACTAAGAGTACCGTACTCTCTATATTACGAGTAAATAAAGGTGATTGCTATTGACAATTAATTTTCAATTCAACTAGGTATTCTTTAAATATGGTACAATATTCAGCTTTTTCTTACAATAATTCAAAAAAAATAAAACAAACACATCTAAAAATTGTACATAGATTTAGTGTCTTAAAAAATTAAATCCATATTTAAAATACAACTTAAATCAAACTAAAATTTAAAATTTAAATCTTAAATTTCTGTTTCAAATTTAATATATTTAATATATTAATATATTATAATTTAAATACACATCTAAAATTCAAATGACTCAAAATTTAAAATTTAACTTCTGAAATTCGAATTAAATTTTAAATTTTTTACCATTTTAGTTAAACATTTTGGATCAGTAAGACCAAAAAAAAAATTATCTTATGCTATTTAATAGAGTTTTGGATGTGTTTTAAAAATATTTTTAGTTCGATTGTACTATTTTGTATGTGTAATAAACTTACGACATAAACTAATTTCAACCATTATCTAAAATACCAACCAATAACATCAATAAAAAAAATTAAGATGAATAAATACTAATGCTCAAACAAGTAATAAAAATTCCAACTAATACTATGATAATATATGTTAGATATTTTTTTATAAATAATAAAAAACTTAAATTAATTGTTGATTATAATAATTTTGAAAACGTTAATGTTCAAATAAGTAACGTAAAAATCCAACTAATAATTTACATAATAAATATTAGATGCATTTGATCGAATCAAAAATCAAAAGATTAATTGTATTCTGTACGTTTATATTTAAAAACTAGAATTTTACGATTTTGGATGTGTTTTAAAAATATTTTGTATATAATATTATACTATTAGATGTGTTATAATTGAAAAATAAAGACACAATTGGGATAGGTGACGATTGAATTTCTGCCGGTAAAGAATTTTATAAAAATAATCACGTTGTAGGTATAGTTTCTAAACCAACAAAGAATCCTTTCGTACAAAAGTTTGGTTGTCACAAGTAACAAAACCTAATAAAATTTATAACCGAAGTATTTAAATCTCGGGTCGTCTCTCAAAGAATTGCAGGGAAGTATGATTTATTATTGGTTATGGAAAAGGGTACATTTTTGGGTTTTTGAAATAGGGAACAGGAAAATAAATTGGCAATAAAGTAAATTAATTATCATGGACACCATTGCAAGGTATAAGAACTGGAAATCCCATCCCAGTTATCCTTATCAGGTGTGATGAGAATTGTTTATTGCTCCCACTTAGTTAACCCTTACTAAATAAAGGAAAGTCAAGTGGACTAATCAATTTGATTCCTCAAATCCTAGTCAACTCCTATGGAAAGACTAGCTTTAGAGGGATCCAAATCAATCAGCAAATCCCAATTTTCAATCAACTGTTGAGTTTGATAACTCAATTGTCACCAATTATTCAACCAGAGCAAAGGGAGAAAAATCTAAATTATTTATATCATAAATAGAAGAAAGTAATTATAAATCTGAAATACCTCAAATTGCATTAAATAGAATATTCAAATCTAACATGAATAATTCATAAACCAAATTGGCAACATAAGTAATTAGCAAGTGAAATAGAGCAACTAAAGTAATAGACTAAATAAAAGTAGAAGAAAAACATAAATTAAAGGAACATTGAACCTGGAATGAAGAAATAACCATAAACTAAGAGAAATCCTAATTCTAAAACCTAAGAGAGAGGAGAGAACCTCTCTCTCTAGAAAACTACATATAAAAACCTCAAATTCGCAATATGAAAGTTGTCCTCAATGAATGGATTGATCCCCCACTTTATAGCCTCTAATTTGTGTTTCTGGGCCGAAAACTGGGTCAAAAACAGCCCAGAAATTGCTGGGGGTGACTTCTGCAATTTTCTGCACGTGGCATCCGTCACGCGTGCGCATGGGTCACGCGTGCGCGTCATTGGAGATTTTTCTTGCCACGCGTACGCGTCGTTTGTGCTCTGCACCAGGCACGCGTCCGCGTCATCTATGCGTGTGCATCGCTTGCGTTTTGCGCTAGGCACGCGTCCGTGTCGTCCATGCGTGCGCATCGCTGCCATTTTCTTCAAAACTCTATTTTGTGCGTTCCTTCCATTTTTGCGTGTTTCCTTTCTGTCCTCTAAGCCATTCCTGCCCTATGAAGCCTGAAAATACTTAACACATAGATCACATCATCGAATGGTAATAAAGGATAATTAAAATTAATATTTCTAAGGCATAGGAAACATGTTTTCACATATATCATGGAATAAGGAAGGAATTGTAAAACCATGCAAATCTTATGAATAAGTAGGTGAAGAATTGATAAAAACACTCAATTAAGCACAAGATAAATCATAAAATAGTAGTTTATCAATAGGATAATCACAGATAATGGATTGGTAGCATTTGAGATTTTTCACTACATGAAGAAGAAAACAACAGGTCAAAAAGGATACATTGGGCTGAAACTAGACATGGCAAAGGCTTACAACAGGATTGAATGGCCGTTCTTAAAGAAAGTTATGGTTTCTATGGGTTTCTCATCAAGATGGGTTAATCTCATTTGGAACTGTATCTCATCAGTGTCATTCTCAATCCTAATCAATGGTATACCAAGCAAGAACTTCAAACCTTCTAGAGGACTAAGGCAGGAAGACCCACTCTCCCCATACTTATTTGTTTTATGTGCTGAAGTTCTCTCAGGACTACTAATCAAGGCTCAAAACAGCAAGATAATACGAGGGATCAAAGTAGCAAGACAGGCACCACAAATAAACCACTTGTTCTTTGCAGACGATAGCATCCTATTTTCAAGAGCTTTGGACCAAGATATTCAAGGAATAAAGTAAATTCTTATCCAGTACCAGATAGCTTCAGGCCAAAGAATCAACCTTGATAAATCAGAAATTTCCTTCAGCTGAAACATACCAACTACCAAACAAAATCTCATTCAAAAGTGGCTAGGGATAAAGGCGGTAGAACAATACTCTAAATATTTGGGCCTTCCTACGTTTGTAGGAAGATCCAAAATGGAGGTTTTTGATTTTATTCAAGAGAGGATTTGGAAGAAACTTAAGGGCTGGAAAGAAAGATACCTTTCAAGAGTCAGAAAAGAAACTCTTATTAAAGCGGTGGCACAATCCATTCCAACATATATAATGGGTTGTTTTCAATTACCCAAGAGCCTATGTCAACATATAGATAGTATGATCAGAAAATTCTATTGGGGAAATAAAGAAGGAGAAAGAAAAATTCATTGGATCAAATGGGATAAACTGTGCACCAGTAAAATGGAGGGAGGCCTAAGATTCAGAAATTTTGAAGCATTCAATTCAGCTTTTCTAGCCAAACAAGGGTGGAGGCTTATGAGAAAACCAAACTCCCTGGCAGCAAAACTAATCAAAGCCAAATATTATCCAAAAACTAACTTTCTGGAGTCATCAACAGGATACACACCAAGCTATACTTGGAGAAGTATTTGGAATGTAAAGGAAGTGCTACAGATGGGAGGAATATGAAAAATTGGAGATGGCCGATCTATTAAAATTTGGTGATCACCATGGCTACCAAATCAACACAGATTCAAAATTTGGAGTCCAGTAATTTTTTTAGGCAAAGAGGCTACAGTGAGAGAACTGATGAATGATGAAGAGAACAGGTGGGATGCAAGAAAGATTAAAGACACATTCATGGAATTTGAAGCTCAACAAATCCTATAGATTCCTCTACCAATCACAACACAATCAGATGAATGAATTTTATTGGAGATTTACAAGAAATGGGGAGTTCAAGGTTAGGGATGCGTACCATAGAATTATGAAAGAGCAGAGCACTCGATACAGGAGCTAAATCTCATCAGACCCAAAAGAACCCAAATGGAAAAGGCTTTGGAAAGTTAAGGCACACCCCAGAGCAATCAACTATGTATGGAGGCTGATGAATAATTCACTGCCAACTCGATTGAACCTGCAAAAAAGGAGAGTCAACTGCACAGCCCTGTGTCCAAGATGTTGGAAGAAAGAAGAAATCGAGACTCACCTCATCAAGGATTACGAGTTTGTTCGAATTTTCTGGTACCATAGCCCCCTAGCCATACGATCATCAGAGCCACCTGGAGCCCAAGCTTGTGATTGGATTGAGGAATTGATGGAAAATTTAGATTCGGCCTCGCAAGGTCTTCTTTGCACAAGCATCCTTACTCTTTGGCAAGCTCGAAACAAGCACATGTTTAACGAGGAGAATCAATCCCCAATTAAAGCAGCGAAATTAGCAAGGAAAAATCATGAAAATTACATCAAAGCTCATACGCTCAATTTGAATGGAACCGTAGATTCACCTCTTGGAGCTACAAGCACTAAAAATTGGAAGAGACCACCCATCACAAAGATTAAAATTAATGTTGATGCCGCTAGTATTGATGATGGAGTAGTGGGTATTGGTGTGGTAGTTAGAGACACTAATGGAGACTTTTGATGGCATCCACATGCAAAGCTTTCTTATCCATTCAATCTCATGAAGCTGAAGCACTTGCATGTCTTATGGGCTTAGAAAAGGCCTGTGAATGTTGATTTTTTGATGTAATAATTGAGTGACAATGTTGAAGTCATTCAAAGCCTTAAAGAAAAAAAAGCCCATAAAAATTATTTTGGTTCATTTATTAGTATTGTTTAAGTTTAGCTAATAGCCTTAGATCAGTAGAGCACTCTCATGTAAAAAGGAATGGTAATAGGGTAGCTCATGAATTGGTTCAAATGGCTCTTACTAATCCAAACACAGTGTGGATAGAAGATGCACCTTCCTTTATATGTAATTTGGCCTATTTAGATATTATGGGTCCTATTCATGAATGAAAGCTACCTATTTACCTTGTCAAAAAAAAAATTACATCTTCTCTCTAAAACTCTATTTTTTTTTTTTTTTTTTGCTTCTTTACTCAAAATACTTTATTTGTAACAGTTCATATAAGTAACGAAAAAATCCAACTAATAATTTACATAATAAATATTAGATGCATTTTATCGAATCAAAAATCAAAAGATTAATTTTATTCTGTATGTTTATATTTAAAAACTAGAATTGAACGATTTTGAAAAGGTTTATATTTAAAAACTAGAATTTTACGATTTTGGATGTGTTTTAAAAATATTTTGTATATAATATTATACTATTAGAGGTGTTATAATTGAAAACTAAAAACACAATTTTTATGACCATACCAACTACATCTTCTCTCTAATACTCTAGATTTTTTTTTTGCTTCTTTACTCAAAATACTTTATTTGTAACGGTTCATATAAGTAACGAAAAAAATCCAACTAATAATTTACATAATAAATATTAGATGTATTTTATCAAATCAAAAATCAAAAGATTAATTATATTCTATATGTTTATATTTAAAAAGTAGAATTGAACGATTTTGAAAACGTTTATATTTAAAAACTAGAATTTTTTTATTTTGGATGTGTTTTAAAAATATTTTGTATATAATATCATACTATTAGATGTGTTATAATTGAAAAATAAAAACATAATTTTTATGATCATACCAACTACATCTTCTCTCTTAAACTCTAGATTTTTTTGCTTCTTTACTCAAAATACTTTATTTGTAACAATTCTATTGATAAAATCAAATAAAATCAAACTTGTTCCAATTAAATAATAATGGAGTTTGTATGTTTATTTTTAAATATAATTAAAAATGATGAACATGATATTTCATAACATTAATTAAGCACAGGTGTAAAAAGTGGGGATACCTTTTACCAATGAAGACGAGAGGGTGCTTCAGCTGGAAGGTGGTGATACCTTTCACCGATGAAAACGAGAGGAGGCTTCAGCTGGAAGGTTCCTGTTTCGTTTGAAATTCACTAATGCAGTGTGAATGTTACGTAAAAAAATGATTAACAAATCGTATTTGTTATGTGAAGTTACGTAAAAGAAGCAAAGTCCCAATAACTAACTATGAAGGCATCGGATTCGATGGTCCTAGAACGTTTGGACCATTAAATGGTCTCATAACAAAACATGTTTTTTAAGTTTTTTAATAACTGCTAAATAGTCCTTTTCTAAATTTAATTACAAATTAACCCATATATTTTATTTAATTATAAAAATTATTTTTTGTTTTATAAATTATTATTTTATCATTAATCTATTATATTTATTAATAATGAAAAACAAAAACAATAACGAATTAGATCTTCCATTAATCCTAATAAATTCTTTGGCAATCTCAATCGATTAAAAGTTTATTTTTAATCCGTTACATCCCTCGAGCGTTGTGACATCGTGTTTAAGAGAGAATCAGTCCATTGGATTAACAAAACCATCTACAAGGATCACATCACCCTCAAAGATTACGAGATCCACGACGGCATGGGCCTCGAGCTCTACTACAACTAAAATTCCTCTTCAAAGGTCTCTTCTTTCCTCTTCCATATTCTTCTTGATTTTAGGGTTTCCCGTGATTTTGCGTTTAATTAACAATTGGCTTGTTATGTAATCTGCTTCTGTGTTTGAATTTACCTTTCCCGAACATTGTGGATTCATAATTTTGTTCTTGATATATTTGAGCCGAGTCTTAATCTAAATTTCTGAATTTACATTTGTTCCCCCTTGAGTCTTCGCTCTTCACGTTTGATTATGCACAAATGGTTTATTAACTCATCACTAGTAAAGGTTATTTATTGAAGGAATCGCACGATTTCTGCGCATGCTAGTTCTGGAGACTGATCTTATTTTGTTGTTTGTTTCAGGTGCTATTAATGGGGTAATATAGTATGTGCTGGAAACTGGATAAATGTGTCGAATGTAACTCTTGACTTGCAAAAAACCCCTTTGATTGGAATAATGTACATACCCGGATGATATTGGGTTTAATTTGCTGTTGGAACAATCTGTTACTTTGTTATAGATAACATATTTGACATGTTCCTGGTTTATATGAATATGCACTATTTGTGGAACTATCATTGCCCTCTAAATTCTATTCAAATCTAGATATTCATACTCTTTAC
Source organism: Arachis ipaensis (assembly GCF_059453495.1). Taxonomy (NCBI): domain Eukaryota; kingdom Viridiplantae; phylum Streptophyta; class Magnoliopsida; order Fabales; family Fabaceae; genus Arachis; species Arachis ipaensis. Next base: position 112,096,261 of record NC_142435.1, on the reverse strand, counting down.
GTTCTTCATTAAAAGAACATCTAAATTAATGAGTTATTTATATAGAATTTGGTCATGTGGATACGTAAAGAACATCTAAATTAATGAATTATTTATGTAGTTGACTTTTAGAGCGTGTGTGTACCATTTTTGTTGAACGAAATGGTATTTTTACAATGTGCAAAACGAATTGTCATTATGGTAGAGTTCTTCAACATAATCGATATTAAAACAAGAGTTATTTTTTTACATCTTCGATAAATGTTATCACAGATATGATGTGAAGTTTCCCCCATAAAGAACTCCCTGTTATCCATTTCTATTAATGTTTGATTATACTCACTAAATAAATCTGTTTATATGATAATAACATAATCACCTAAACATTGTTATATGCTACAACAATATCTTGGTTCAATTATCTTAAGGCAGCAAAGCACGTCACATAATAAAGACGAACATGACAAACTAATATAAGAAAAGTTAAGCATCATGATGATTAGATCTAAGCATGACTTCTCAATTCTGAAGAGCATCTTAAATTCTAAGTATCAATTAACCATTGCAAAATGCCATAAGTCTCAAATCTCAATGGAAGAGAATCCTTGTCTTCCTTTGATTGATCGGTCATTTTACTTTGTCTAAGAGGTGACTATTGTTTACTCTAGAGTTTCATATCCTAAGAATGAACTGATCTAAGACATTGACTAAAATACCATCATCTAAACCTGTTATTCTACTGTCAATTTGATTGCAGTTATAAACCCATTCAAATAGAGAAGTAGAACTTGTTGCAGAAAAGACACAATTTATCTCCATCTACTTGGACATCAATGATCACGATCAACTACTTTCCCGATTTGGTTTTCCATTTACAGTGGACGATTGTGTCTTTGCATTAGTGCTATTTGATTCTTTTGAACTGCTAGAATCTGTTTTTCTCCTAAAGCCAAACCTTCTAGAGAAAATGTTCCAGCTTCTCTTTGTCTTTGTCAACTTCTGCAGCTCATTTCGAATTTCTGAGCATTCCTTCTCGATCTGCAAAAGACGTTCTCTCACGTTGTCTGTTCCCCCTGCAGAGTCCAGTTGATGATTACCATCACTCCTATGGAGGCCGAGATTTCCACTTTGTTCTTGTGAGTTTGCAAGATTGTCAGAAACAAAGAACTAGCCGGATATTGACGTGTGAAGCCGAAGTTGTTCGAAGAACAGGACTTGAACAATTACACGAAGAGGTAATCTTTCATTTTGCGCTGCATGAGTGCTTGCTTCAATTGAGAGTTTTTGGCAGTTCATCAGTCTACAAAGTTGCTCTCTTTCAGTATCTATCAGCCACGGATGTGCCTGCAGTATATTGATGTTTTACATTAGAATTACGAAATTCCAAACACACGAACATTAAAGACTTGTTATTATTATTTTACCATTAAGTTTATTATATGTTCTTTCAGAATATAGGTTTGGCAAAGGTAGCAAGTTCCAAACATCATTTTATTATTGTCTTCCACAATTTCAGTTGCAAAAACATGTAACATTGGTGTATTGAAATAAATTTATTGAGCAAGCTAGACTATCCAGTGTGATCTAATCTTAAGGTAAATATCTACTGCATGATATATACCATCATCAAGCGGCCTAGAATAGTCCGTAACTGCAACAACAAGTGCATGGAACTTAGACAAGCTCAAATTAGCATCTGAAGCCACCTCAGCAAGATATCAATCTAACAAGCTTGCCACCATTGTCATCGACGTCAATGGATCATCTGCAGCTATCAATGTTCCCTCTTTGAGTATTAATGGGGAAGCTGTTACAGGGAGGTATATAGACATAAAGTGATCAAGAATCCTATGAATGCAATCTACATCATAGAGGGTTTCAACTGAGTATCCCATATCTTTTAAAGAGAATCAATCGATTGAATTGGGCAAATCCATATTACTTTGATGACTTCAATCGATTGGGTAACAAAACCAATCGATTGAATTGTGAGACCTCAAGTTGCTTTGAAGCCTTCAATCGATTGAGTACTATAAACAATCGATTGAATTATTAAAAACGCACATTCTAGTCATCGTTCAATCGATTGGGTAATATGACCAATCGATTGATTTTTGCGAAAACCATACTGCCTTGCGATTTTCAATCGATTGTTTTATCATAACCTGAAGTCCAATCGATTACGTTATGGGAAACCGGAAATTCCATCAATTGTTTTGTTAATCCAATCGATTGATTTTCTAAGAAACACGATTTCACAGTCGTGGATGAATGTCATGGATCAAAGATAAACTTTTAATCGATTGGGATTGCCAAATAGTTTATTACGATCAATGGAAGATCTAATTAGTTATTTTTTTTTTTTTGTTAATAAACATAATAGATGAATAATAAAATAATAATTTATAAAATAAAAAATAGTTTTTATAATTAAATAACATGGGGTTAATTTGTAATTAAAATTATAAAAGACTATTTAGCAGTTATTAAAAAAATTTAAAAAATATATTTTATTATGAGACCATTTAATGGTCCAAATGTTCTGGGACCATCGAATCCGATGCCAACTATGAAGTGGATAAAAAGTTAGAGAAATTTTTGTTTTTAATATTTAAATTAAATTAATTTATAGATATGTATCTAAAAAATAGGAATATGTTTTAATAAAAAAATAATTAAATATTATTAAAGACTGATTAGTGTTGTACAAATAGCATTTTCCATTAATTTTTAGGAAACAGTGACTAATTTTACAAAAAAAAATTAAAACTTATTTTTTTAATTCAAAAATTATATTATCACTATTTTTCATCTTGCCAAAAAATATTGTCACAACTTTAATTATTAAATTACACATTTTTATAGATTTTCTTTTTTAATGACATCTTCATTTAAGGCTTCTCAGAAAAACAAAATTTTCTAACATGATAAGCGTAAATCCATTTCCTTTATTTTTTTTTGTCGTGCAGTTTTTAAGGGTTTTTGGCTAAGCGCAAACACATTAGTCTTGTAACTCTACATTACCTGTTTTTGAAATAACCCATCACAATTTTTACAATAAATCCCAACGATACTTACAAAAATACTACTCACTTTAGTTACTGCAAAAATTAAGCTAACATTATAATTATAAATAGGTGTGTAAGCAACTGACATATGCTGCTTTTGTGGGACCCATAATCTGTTACAAAGCAGAGACTCAAGTAACCCCTTGCTTTCTCACTCACCCCGTGTCATTTCTGCAGCCTGCACATCTGTGCTCAGCACCTACTGAAGGTAGAAGGCTTCAGCATTGTAGAACTCCCCTTTTCTTTTAGGTATCTAACCAAATCATTATCATCATCCATCCCAAACCGAGTTGGATACAAGCGACGTTCTACCACCAACTGTCTCATGGCATCACATTTCACCAATGTTGTCACGCCAGATGTTCCAAAAATATTAAAAATCTTTTCTGCGGAAAATTTGGAGGGAAAATTGCTAACAGGATGCAAGTGACAGGCCTAACTTTAGACAGAAGAATTGGGTAACTTAAAAAGGAGAAATACTTAATCCAAGATAGAAGCGCATGTATAAACTACAACCATCTAACAAACGTGGTAGAGGTATCTCTGAGAAAGTTCTCTCCTTTAAGTCAAAGGCAAGTAGGCAACGATAACATTTATCTTAGCAATTGTAGTTATAAGCCAACCAATGAATAGCTTCATTGAACAGCGTCCCAGCTTTAGGAATGTAGAGGTGACATTTCTGATAAGGAAAGGGGTGCTTACTATTTTCCAAGAATTTGCTCTCAGAGAAAAAAACCCAATTTGGTTATCAGCGAAAAGTTTCTGTTTGTCAAACTACCAGATAATCACCCGTTGAGGGGTCGTGTCCAAAATCATAAAATCAGATGAGAAAAAAGGTGCTAGTTTTTTGTGGACACCATTCGATGGGTTCCACAAACAAAGATTTTCAACAGGAACATTTCTCTTAAATAGAAGAAACCCTCTGCAGGATCAAAAAGAAAAAAAAAAAAGGGATCAAAACAAGGTTCCAATTCACGGTGGAGAAAATCCATTTCCATTTTGACACTGGCAAAATCATCGTGAGGCCATGGATCTGAGTCAATGGATAGGGCGTGAAGAGCTTCTGGTGCTATGACCATAACTCTATGGGTGCATGCGGCTCCTAGTTCAAAATGTTTTTTTTTTCAGAGTGAGCCATGACTTAGACACACACTTGAAAAGTTGAAACGTAATAAGGACTTCACCGGCAACCTCAACAGGATTTCAGGTAACAAATCATCAGGAAGGGGCGACATGCTCCCCTATAATTGAGATATAAAAAGCATAAGAGTAGTGAGGTGTGATATATTAAGCAAGATTGTGGTTCCTTGGAAGGTGTTTTAAATGGCTATTACTTAGCTCTTATGAATGCTGAAGAGTTAACTATACGTGCTATAGAGATAGAGACAGGTTATTTTACACAAACACTGGTATGAAAATATGAAATGGTTATCAAAGGGCATCGCCAACTCGTGTTAGATTTTTAATTAAACAGAAACTCGGACATGGTTTTTAGTAATTTTGGCCAGGATTTAACTAACATAAATACCAAATTATTTTCAACAAATAAATTTAACAAATAAATTTATTAATTTATGTATATAAATTCTGATAAATATGAATATAAACTAAATTGACACATATACAAACTCTGATAATATAAGTGCAAACTATGTATCTTTTATGTGTAAACTTCTATAAATGAGTGTAAATTATTGCTGATTAAGTACTAATCCAAAATAATATTTCCTGATCTAATATTACTGATCTAATATTTCCTAGTACACTTGGGTGCGTGCCGTACCCTAGCATATGCACATGGTTACACGTATATATATAAATATGGAAAAGTCTAGGGGACCAGCACTTTTTTAACAATCTGGCCAGCACTTAACCATCAAAAGAAAAGTGAGTGATCTTTCACTATTTGATGTAATCTCACACCATTAAAAACACTATTGATGGCCAATTAATGGTTACAAAACACAACTTGCTGGCCTCCTAGCACTTCTTAATAAATATTATGAGTATCAGGGTATGCACTGAATGGTGTGTACACATGTCTGTTGTTATAAGAATCTCAAGTCCAATCTCTGTGTACACATGTCTGTTACATGCTCGTTTCCAAATAAGTTTGCAGAACCTCACCTCAAGAGACCTTAAACGGCTAAAACCAAAGGAAAACTAGTCAATAACAACATATACTTTTGTTGGAGGTTTGTCTTTGATGTGAAACACAGTGCACTAGTGAAACTAAAAAGATTAGGAGAACATGGATACCCGTACTGAGGTTCGGAGAGAGAGAGAATCTGCTTGGGATTCATACATGCCATGCCATTTCTTGGACCAAGTTGTGAAAACCCTCTCCAGATGCCTTGGTCTTGACCCTACAACTACTCAAAGCGAAGAAGAAGAAGCAGCTTCTCTTGAAAAAGATGGAAAGTGACACCCATAACGTCACAAGTCTTAAGGAGATCACCAAGACCACCCTTAAGTCAAGGACGAGAAAGCCAAATCAGCGGCTTCTTAAATAATAGAAAACTCTCTAGGCTTAGCTGATTCTATGTATGTGTCCATGATTTTAATCAAGTAATATCTCAAATTTAATTGTCCTACATTTTGGGTTTGGTTTTCCGTTGTACCTGATATAGAGAAAAAATTCTGCCTCCTTCCATGTTCAAGGTTTTTTTTTTTTTTTAAACAAAGAAACTCTAATAGAATTATTAAAGTGAGACCAAATGTCAGGATACAACAGTTTCTCTGAGTACTCAGTACTAAACAAAAGAACTCATCAAATACACTTATTCAAGGTTAGAAACAGGGTTTGAGCTTTGATGTTTATTTTCATGCCCCAAAATCAATGTAAATGTAATCCTAGTGGCCTTGAATTTGAGATTCAGTGTCACTTTTATTAGAACACATCCGATATTTAAATTTAATGATTTTCATTTTGTTATTTCTCCTTGTAAGCTTCTTCACTGGTATTATTGTGTTCTAATACAAGTGCACAACCACATCAATGATCAAACAGCACTTCAACATATCACCAAGAAAGAGATTGCAAATGGTCGCTCTTTTTATACTATAGATCCCAGAGCTGAAATGTAAATCTCTAACTAGTTAGGAAAAAAAAGAAGGGGATTCGGACCCAAAAGAAAAAGACTGACACAGAAAAACAAAAACAGAAACAGAGCTTACAAGCTTAGGTTGCTCACCATGATGACTTTCATCTTCTATGTATGATTCTTAACATTATCTACGCCCACCTATATAGCTAAGAGCAAACTTTGAAAATCTTGCAAGTGTGAAGAACATTTTCATGATAGCACGACCCTTGACAACGCCCTCTCTCATGTTTCTTGCCGCTCTGGCCACCCCAGGTCCACCTGAGTCAGCCTGTGCTTTTGGACTCACCATTGCCTGCAAGGAAACTATATCCAGTGAACATCAAGTAAAATTCTTCCAACATCTACAATGCAAGATTGCTAACAATATAATACAGCTATGATTTCAGGTAGGTAACCTGAAGAAGGAGGAGGAGACATGGTTGCCAAGCGGCGAAGCCTCTGCTCTGCTGAGCGAACAGCGCGTGTGGAGCTTCTAACACCTTGAGTAATCTCTTGCCTGCATAACAATAATAATACACCAATGAGAGAGGAAAATGGCTTTCTTCTAGAATTAACAGGTTGTGTTGGCTTGGTATACTATATTCTTTATTGATATAAGGGTTTAGCTACACATGTTAAATTTACAAATTAAAAATGTTTTTATTGGAAAAATAACAACTAAAATTTTCAATATATTTATTGTATATTTATTAAATAAAAATTTAAAAACTTCTGTTAACATCAATCTTAACCAAAGAATAATGCTAGATAATCAACAAAATTTATTATTTTTCGTCAACTCTTAACCTACACTTTAAATTTTAAGTATTAAATTCTAAATTTTAATAGTGTAAAAATAACATATTGGCCAAATATTGGCTGGTATTGCAAAAGTGAAGTGGCAATTAGGTATCGTGGAAGAGTACCTTTTTTGTTTCAAGGGCAAATTAATCCTCGAGGACCTTACTCTTGACAAAAAGTGTTCACCCCTGTCATTTCTATTAACTAAACCCTAGATATAATGCCTATTTACCTACTCGTTTGCATCACCACTACATGTATAACTCAAAACATGAAACGATTAAAATAAATGAATGAAAAAGATAAGAACGCAGACCCAAGATCACTGAGCTCCGTGGTGAGGTCACTGATTTCCATGCCGGATAGACGGATTGCAGCCATGGTACCAGGAAGCTCCTCTCTTGTGGTATCCATCAACTTCTCCAGTGATTCTGCTGCTCTCTTGAAAGCCTTTGCGTAACCACATTCCAAATTGAGCAAACACAAGTTATTCACAATCAAAATTAAGCCTTTCTAAAATGAAAACAATTGATTCCATCAGAAGGCTATTAACACAAACCAGAAGTGTAGGAATTGCGGAGCAAAATAGCCACGTGGCACATATCGCTGTCTGCACCAAAGAAGAACAAAAAAGAAAACATTAGAATTGGTTGAAGAACGAATAAATAGAATTGACAAAGGAAGAAGAGAGAAGGGTACCACGCAAGCCACGACGTTGAGAAGAGTGATGTGGCGCTGTGAGAGGCGAAGCTGTGGAAGCTGCGGCAAGGAAGACACAACGGTGGAAGTGTAGAGCGGTTGTTGTGGCGCGTGAGAGTGTGGTTGTGAGGCCAAAGAGCAAGACAGTGGAAGTGTGGCGCGTTTTCTGCACGAGAGGCTAACACGCTTGTGAATGTTAGTGGCGAATGCGCTCTTAGGGTGGGGAACTACAACGCCTTGGTTTGAAGGTTGTAATCGCAATTGCAGTCGCATGGAACTTAGCATCTCTTCGGATTCAGGGTGAAACTCTCACAAAGTGCAAAAGAAAACCCAGCTCAATGCAGTCTCCACCTCGAGCACTCCGACCGTATGTTTTGAGCTTGCATATTAACCATGGCTGAAGCCCAATCCAAATGAAGAGTATAGAGAGCAGCCCAATCTATTCAAACAGTATAAAGCAATTAAATTTTTAGGCCACAATCCCTTAAAAATAAAACATAAATATATGATTAATTATTTTAACAAAAATATTTTTAAAAATTAGAATAAAATGAAAAATATTATTTTATATTTTGAGTATTTTTAATTTTAATTTTGGATAAATGTTCACTCAGTATACTTTTTTATATTTTTCTTTCTTAGGTTACCTTCATTTAGTGTATTTTTATTATATTTTTTTTTTTCATCAATCTCTCTTTCCAATGCTAACTCCCATTCTCTACATGTTGTATTGTTAGGGTATTTATTCTTACTTCTAAATTTCAATTTATATAGATATATTTTTAAAAAGATAAAGTTTTTTTTCAAACTTTTTTAATTTTTTATTGCATTTGATTCTTTTAATTTTTTTTAAGTTTGATTTTTATATTTTTAGACTACATAGACAAGGTAAATAAGATAAAACCAAAATTCTAGTAAAATTGAATTAGAAAATTTAAGTATTGAATTAAGTATTGAATTAATATTAGAAAATTTATTTTTGTATTAAAAATATTAATCTAAAATATTTTTTATTTTAAAAAAATATATTTACATCAACAAATTCTAATATTAATTAATTTATTTATTTGGTGTAAATCTAAAAAATTAATAACAAAATAAGTAAACTTTTTCTTATGATTGAAAATTTATAATTTACAAAAACCAAATTAAAAATTTAAATTATATACAATAAATTAGGAGATAAAAGAATTATAAATATTAGGACCACAATACTCAAGATTCTGTTAATTTTTTAGAATTTCAAATTAATCTTAATAAGTGAGAGAATTTTTTTAAGAAAAACCAGATCATAGAAGGTTTTGAAAATTTCTCAAATTTTGATGTGTTTTGTATATATATAATAAGTAATTTAAAGTAAAATTGTAAATAAAAAATAAAAATAAAAGCATCAAAATTATGAAGGTCACATGTTGCATCCATTATGTAGAAGTGTAAAATAATAAAAATAAAAGCTATCAAAATAAGATATTTGTTTACAAAGATAAACAAAAAGAATTTTAATTAAAATTGTGAGTTAACTTACAGTAATCACATTAGAGCTACAAATAAATTAGTTCTTACTCTTAACTCTTAACAAGTTAGATCTATAATTAATTGATTTGAGTCTGATTTATACTTTGTTATAAAATATTTTTTAAATATTAGATTTGACTTGATCTAAAATCTGATACAAAATTTAATATTTTTTAATAAAAATTTAAAAAAATATATAAAAAGAACTACTTATATATGAAATATATAAAATTCAATATTTACAGTAACACATAAACTTTTAAAATATATAAAATATTTATAATAAAATATGATAAATTTAACATCTTAATTAATTTTTTAATTATAAAAATATTTATATTTTTAAGCTCTAGTTAGCCTAATAGATCAATTAAGCTAATTTATAAATTTCAACCGCGTTTTTAATAAATTTTGACTTTTAAAATAAATTGATTGTCATATTTTATGACTGCCAAGCCTGGTCAAATACAGGTCAAGTTATAAATAAGTGCTTGATAAGCTAACTGATTTATTTCTATTTCCTAAATTACATAGTTAATTTATATTCTAATAAAATGTCTAAAATTTGATTCTTTAATTATGGGTTACCCAACATAGCATTTAAATTTAATAGTTAAAAAAAAATATATCCCATGATCTAATTGGTCTCTTTGGATTGAAACACTTTTTCATGGCATGTCAAATTTTCTGAAGGCAGTTATCGTTCTACATCAATTTTATGAATCCATGAAGTGACTCACTTGATTCACGATTTAAAATTTCGAACTAATTAATCTAATCAATTTAAAAACTCAACAATTTGATCGTCAATTGAAAATTGAGATAAAACAGGTTTCTTTGATTTTCGATATCTAACCATTTTATTTTTCCTTCTATATTTTTATTCTCACACATCATATCATAATCAGTGGCGCCTTTTGGATTATGTATATCAATACAACTGGAACTTATCTAATCTCAAAGTGAGTATATGATTACATTGATGTTCAAGTTATGGCTTTTGGCTGAACAAACAAAATGCATTTAGAGGGTGGTGTTCTTTATGGGGAAAATATTTACATCTTTGGTTCCACCGAGCATGTGTAGCTCAATAACTGTTTCATTATTTTGCATTCCTATTCAAGACGCTTCATTTGTTTCGTGCATTTTCTTAGTTCATCTTACATACATATTAATTTTTTTAACATTTGCATCTCAAACTTGTCTGGTATAAATATGAAAGCACAGTTGTTTGCATATCCATTATTGTATTTATAAATTTTCAAATTGAGTCCTAATTTTATGTGATCTGTAAATCTTTTAACTAATTTGATTAGTACATGAGGATTTATTGTTTTGTTGTATTTATATATAATAGAAGAGCAATCGATAGTCCAATACTGACATGTAGAGTATTTTATGTTTGATATGTATTAAGCCCTATTACTTGATAAGTGACACCTAAAATAAAAACAAAAAATCAATTTTCTTCTTTCTTGACCTTTGCTGTGTCTAGTTCATACACTGACTTGGCCATCGTTTTGTCTATCAGATTGAGCAGAAAATCAAATTTCAACGAGAATTCAAATTTTAGATTGGATTTATTCTTTCTCTTAATTTTTCTCTCATTTATGCTGATAACCACTAACTTCTTCTTGAAGTCTTTCCCTTTTCTTTTTTCTCTGACACTAAATTTTCCTTCCAACTACGTTTTCGCCGGAGCAGAAAAGAAGAAAACACAACGGTGAAGATATGGTTGCTAAAAATTTGGTGGATATATTACCTGATTTTACTTCTGATTTCAATTCTAAACTTCACACAGAATAGTACTATTACGTAAGCTAAAAATTTCCTTAGTATAGAAGAAACTTTTACATCATCATTTTAACATTTTTTTTAGAATATATCTATTATATCTATTATATATCTATAGTTTTACAATCAAAATGTGGCAGATGTCACTTTTTCAATTGGAATCAAATCTTTTCCTCCAAAATTAAGGAATTTTTCTCTCCTCCACTAATTTTACAACCAAAATGTACCACATATCACTCTCTCATTGTAATTGATATTAAATATTTCCCTCCAAAATTGAAGAATTCTTCCCTCCTTCTTACTAATTTTACAATCAAAATGTGCCACATGTCACTCTCTCATTACAATTGAAATCAAATCTTTCCCTCCAAAATTAAGGAATTCTCCTCTCATCCTTACTAATTTTACAACCAAAATGTGCCACATGTCACTCTCTCATTATAATTGATATTAAATCTTTTCCTCCAAAATTAAAAAATTCTTCCCTCCTTTTTACTAATTTTACAACCAAAATGTGCCACATGTCACTCCCTCATTGTAATTGAAATCAAATCTTTCCTTCCAAAATTAAAGAGTTCTCCCCTCCTCCCTCTTCCTTTCTATATTTCTCTCATTCCTTCAACAACTCTATCTATTTTATATATCATTATTAATATCAATGACTAATTACTAATTTCACAATCAAAATGTGTAACATGACATTCTTTAATTGCATTATTAAAATTGAAATATTAAAATTAAAATTGAAATATACCTATATTATGTATCATATATTACTATCTAATTTAATAATCAAATGTGTCACATGACACTCTCTTATTAAAATTGAGAGAAAATATTTTTTTTCAAAATTAATAAAGTCCCTTCCTAAATTCTCTTATCTACTTTTCTCCATTTTTCTATTTTACTCTATATATAATTTATATTTTATATTAGTAATTTGACAAATCAAAATATGTCATTCGATATTTTTTTACAACTAAAATAAAATCTTTTCTTCCAAAATTAACAAACTCTAACTCTTACTCTCATTTTTCATCTTTATCTTTCTCTCTTTTCTTTCATTCTCTATTTTTTCTATCTTTCTATTCTAGAGAAAACAAAATTAACAAAATAATATAATTCAACTAAAAATTATTATTATTATTATTATTATTATTATTATTATTATTATTATTATTATTATTATTATTATTATATACATAATTTTTTAGTTTTTATTTAGTTTAAAATTTTTACCGATTTTCTTTCTAATCTATATTTTAATTTCTCTTCTTTCAAATATTTATTACATATAATTTGGAGAGAATACTTGTTCATACCCTGGCCCAACATTAAGGCCCGGATCCAAATAGAAGGCCCAATCCAAAGATTGGCTCTCACTCGACACCGACCTTCTCTTAAGAAGTCGGTGTTAACAACGACTTGGCCAAAAGAAGTCGGGGATGAAGATTAGCCGGTAGATAACGCTCATTCAAATAAGTAACTGCCCCTAAGATCTCTCAACCCACTTCCAAGAGCCATATCTCAACTTCCCTAAAATAACGGGACGGTTATCCTCCTTAAAAGGTGGAAATACTCCAACGGTGGTTATTGGTTCACCACTATAAATACACTAACACCCCTCAGGTATCACTAAGTTCCAATATTCTCCAAACCTGTTTACCCCTTTGGTGACTTAGGCATCGGAGTGTCTTTGCAGGTACCACCTCCCATTCTCCCTCACACACAAGTCAGAAGGAGGCTTCCAAATGTGAACCTGCTCGAAGGCTTCCCCCGCTAGACGATTGGGCCAACCCGTTGGGTCCAGCCCATTAATCTCCGGTTACCCTTCGTAACATTGGCGCCGTTGTCGGGGACCCGAGAGATCAACCAGTGATGGCGGATAATTCACCTGAAGATGGCTACACAGCGTCCGATTCTGAGCAAGAGAATCTAGACGTTGGAAACAATAGCGCGAACGTGACCACCCACCAAGGTGGGGCCGATCAGAACAGAGAAGGTACTTCTGGGTTGAAAGACCCAAAGGCAAACTCTTCTGATGGACGCGAGTCGGGAAAAGAGGGACAACCCCATGCAGCCGATTTCATGGGATTGTTCCATGGCCACCAAGGGCGCTTGGAACAGTTGGAACAAGAACTGGAACGGCAACGAGAGGCGGAGAGAAACCTGAGAAACGAGATTGAACGACGAAAAGAGCTAGAGAAAAAGCTCTTAAGGCTGGAGTCTGCCCTTAAAAGTCGAAGTTCCCGCAACGACCGAGAAGACTCTCCCTTGGGGGATAAGATCCATTCAGCAAAGACATAATGAGAGAAAAAGTTCCAAAGAACTTTAAAAGCCCCAAAATGGACCTCTATGACGGAACCACGGATCCAAAGCATCATTTAAGCAACTTTAAAAGCCGGATGTATCTCGCCGACGCTTCTGATGCTACTCGCTGCAAGGCTTTTCCGACAACCTTGACAAAGGCAGCAATGAAGTGGTTCGATAGTCTTCCTCCGAGGGCAGTCACCAGTTTCGACGACCTCTCGTGAAAGTTTCTGATGCGATTCTCCATCCAGAAGGACAAAGTAAAGCACGCACCGAGCCTCTTGGGAGTAAAACAGGAGGTCGGAGAATCTTTGAGGGACTACATGGAAAGGTTCAATAAAGCGTGTTTGGAGATCCAAGACCTGCCCACAGAAGCAGTGATTATGGGCTTAGTAAATGGACTTCAAGAAGGCCCCTTCTCCCAGTCCATATCAAAAAGGCACCCGACCTCCCTAAGTGACGTACAAGAGAGAGCTGAGAAGTACATCAACATGGAGGAAAACACTAAGCTACGAGAGTCGGGCTGGCGGCCTGGGCAATCTCACTCATCAAAAGAGAAGGAAAGAGAGCCCAAGAGGAAAGAAAAAGTCGGCCCTGAAAGGCCTAGGAGATATCACTCCTATACCCCTTTACGAGTCTCTCTAGTGGATGTCTAGAGGAAAATTTGCCATACTAAAAGGCTACCACCCCCTAGACCCATCAAAAATAAAAAGGGAGGAAGTCGTGGTGACTACTGTGAGTACCATAAGATATATGGTCACTCAACAAATGATTGTTACGACCTAAACAATGTGATAGAAAAGCTGGCCAGATAAGGTCGGCTTGACAGATATCTCATGGAAAGGTCAAACCATCAGGGCAAGAGAAAGCGAGACGACGAGGACCGAAGAGATCCACTGCCGCAGACCCCGGAAAGACACATACATATGATCTCGGGAGGATTCGGTGGAGGCGGCCTCACAAAGTCAGCTCGCAAGAGGCACTTGAAGGAAGTCTACCAGGTCGAGTGCCAGGATCCCGCCCTCCCAACCATTTCATTCACCAAAGAAGATGGGCAATGAATCATTCCTGGACATGATGATCCAGTGGTGATAACCATGGTCCTTGCTAACGCCCATCTTCACAGAACCCTGGCAGATCAGGGGAGTTCAGCTGACATCCTTTTTAAACCAGCATTTGATAAGTTGAGGTTGGATGAAAGGGAATTAAGAGCCTACCCTGACACCCTATATGGCCTAGGAGATACGCCAATAAAACCACTGGGATATGTACCCCTTCACACAACTTTCGGAAAGGGGGGAAATCTAAAACTCTGAGCATCGACTTCATAGTCATCAATGTGGGGTCAGCTTATAATGCCTTGATCGGCAGAACTACCCTAAATCGGCTCGGAGCAGTGGTATCCACTCCTCATCTCTACATAAAATTCCCAACACCAGAGAGAATAGCAACCATCAGGGGAGACCAGAAATTGGCAAGGAAATCCTATAACAAAAGCCTGAACCTAAGAGGGAAAGGAAAAGAGGTGCAGATGATTGAGCTCGGAGGGCTCAAAGTCAAGGAAGAGTTGCGATCACAACCCGGGGAAAAAACCGAGGAGGTACAGATTGGAAAAGAGGAAGGAAAAAACACTAATATAGGAGCCGACTTCAAAGAAGAGTTGAAAGGGAAACTTACAAAACTCCTACAAGAAAACTCCGACCTCTTTGCTTGGAAAGCCTCCGACATGCCAGGGATAGATCCCGAACTCATGTCGCACAAACTATCAGTTTATCCCGGATCGCGACCTGTTCAATAAAGAAGGCAAAAACTCGGACCCGAACGGACTCAAGTGGTGGAAGAACAAGTGCAAGCACTCCTAGAAGCCAGATTCATCAAAGAGGTCAAATATCCAGCGTGGCTAGAAAATGTGGTGCTAGTCAAAAAACATGGCAAGTGGAGGATGTGCGTTGATTATACCGACCTGAACAAGGCGTGTCCCAAAGACCCATATCCACTTCCAAGCATTGATACTCTAGTAGACTCCAGCTCAGGGTATCAATACTTGTCGTTCATGGATGCATACTCGGGATACAATCAGATCCCAATGTACAAGCCGGATCAAGAAAAAACATCATTTATCACGCCTAGGGCGAACTATTGCTATGTGGTTATGCCCTTTGGACTAAAAAACTCTGGAGCTACATATCAAAGGCTGATGAATAAAGTGTTTGCGCCTCACCTTGGGGGACTGATGGAAGTCTATGTAGATGACATGTTAGTAAAAACCAAGGATGAGACCGACCTCTTGGAAGACCTCTCGCAAGTCTTCAACACCATAAGGTTGCATGGGATGAGGCTGAATCCTGCAAAATGCACCTTCGCAGTAGAGGCTGGAAAATTTCTAGGATTTATGCTTACACAAAAAGGAATCGAAGCTAATCCTGAGAAGTGTAAAGCAGTCCTGGAAATGAAAAGCCCGACTTGCTTAAAAGAGGTCCAGCAGCTGAACGGCCGACTTGTCGCCCTTTCCAGGTTCTTGGCGGGATCAACATTAAGATCTCTACCACTCTTCTCTCTAATAAGAAAAGGATGCCAGTTCGAATGGACTCCTGAGTGTGAAGAAGCATTTCAGGAGTTCAAAAGGTTCTTAAACACAACCTCCCATTCTGACCCGACCTAAAATTGGGGAAGAACCGTCCTGTATTTGTCCGTAGTAGACAAAGCCGTAGCATCAACCCTAATACGGGAAGACGAGGTCGAGCAGCATCCTGTGTACTTCACCAGTAAAGCACTACAAGGCCCTGAATTGAGGTATCAAAAACTCGAGAAGTTTGCATATGCCTTAATAGTAGCCTCTCAAAGGTTACGACCTTACTTTCAAGCTCACACAATAAGAGTCTGAACGAGCCAACCCATGAAGCAAATCCTCCAGAAGATGGATATTGCGGGTAGAATGGTTCAATGGGCAATAGAGATATCCGAGTTTGACTTGAAGTATGAAACTCGGACGGCAATAAAAGCCCAATGCCTCACGGACTTCGTAGCAGAATATGCAGGAGACCAAGAGGAAGAATCCACTACATGGGAGCTATACATAGATGGATCCTCAAACAAAATAGGAAGCCGTGCAGGCATAATACTGGTCAACAAAAGGGGAACACAAATAGAAGTCTCCCTCAAGTTTGAATTCCCAGCTTCTAACAATCAGGCAGAATACAAAGCCTTGATTGCAGGATTAAAGCTGGCAGTAGAAGTCAGTGCAACAAAAGTAGTGATATTCAGCGACTCTCAGGTGGTGACTTCCCAAATAAATGGAGAGTATCAGGCTAAAAACCCCAATATGAAGAGGTACTTGGACAAAACCTTGGAGCATCTTAGACGCTTTGCGGAAACCGAGGTCAAACATATAACTCGGGATCTCAACAGCAGAGTAGACGCCCTTTCCAAGCTAGCAAGTACTAAGCCAGGGGGAATAATAGAAGCCTGATCCAAGAAACTCTCCAAGAACCCTCTGTAGCAAAAACAGAGGCCAAACAAGACGTCCTTGAAGTCTCCGGATTAGACCTCGGATGGATGAATCCTTTAATCGAATACTTAAAATTCGACATCCTACCCAAAGAAGAAAAAGAAGCCAAGAAAATTCGGAGGGAAGCACAAAACTATACTTTGGTAAAAAATATCATCTACAAAAGGGGAATATCAACGCCATTATTAAAATGCATTCCGACCTCAAGGACGACAGAAGTCTTAGAAGAAGTCCACAATGGTATCTGCGAAAATCACCTCGGAGCAAGGTCCCTGGCTAGGAAAGTCCTTCGAGCTAGGTTCTACTAGCCGACCTTACAGAAAGATGCCACTGAATTTGTAAAGAAGTGTCAGTCATGCCAATTGCATGCAAACTTCCATGTTGCTCCCCCCGAGGAGCTCATAATTATAACTTCTCCATGGCCTTTTGCTAAATGGGGACTGGACCTGTTAGGACCCTTTCCCCAAGCACCTGGACAAGTAAAATACTTGATAGTGGGAGTAGACTACTTCACGAAGTGGATAGAAGCAGAACCATTGGCCACCATCACTGCCCAGAGAAGTCGGAAGTTTCTCTACAAAAACATTATCACAAGGTACGGAGTACCTCACTCCATCACCACGGATAATGACACTCAGTTCACCGACTCAACCTTCAGAAACCTAGTAGCCAGCATGAAGATTAAGCATCAGTTCACCTCGGTAGAACATCCACAGGAAAATGGCCAAGCCGAGGTAGCTAACAAAGTCATACTGGCAGGGTTGAAGAAAAGGCTACAAGATGCAAAAGGAGCCTAGGCTGAAGAACTCCCACAAGTACTTTGGGCTTACCGAACTAAACCTCAGTCTGCCACGGGGGAAACACCCTTCCAACTTGCTTATGGCATAGAAGCCATGATACCAGTTGAAATCAGCGAGCAAAGTCCTAGGGTGAGCTTCTACGATGAGGTGGGAAACATACAGGGGCACAAAGAAGAACTGGAGTTACTCCCTGAAATCCGAGAACAAGCCCAGATAAGAGAAGCAGCGTTGAAACAAAGGATAACAAATAGATATAATAAAAAGGTCATCGAAGAAGTTTCACCCCAGACGACCTGGTTTTGATTAGAAATGATATTGGAGTCAACAAATTTGGGGAGGGAAAGCTCGCTGCCAATTGGAAAGGACCATACAAAATTAGTAAAGCCTTAGGAAAAGGCTACTATAAGGTGACCAACTTAAACGGCACCGAGTTACCTAGATCGTGGCATGCTTGTAATATGAAAATGTACTATAGTTAAAAGCGAACTCTGCTCACTGATGTACTATTTTCCCAACTTCATGGTTTTTTCCTAAAGAAAGGGTTTTTCTGAAGGGGGGTTTTTAACGAGGCATCAAAGTGGGGACTAAAGGGAACAAATTGTCAAAGCCCTTAGTAGCAAAAAGTACCTTCGCAAATAAATAAAGATCTTTTTCCCATATCTCTTTATAAGTCCCTTTATACGTTATTCTTTCTACGAAACGTGCCGGCTTAAGCTCGATAAAGCGTGAAAATCCCATGAACCTACCTAGATGGTCGTTAGGATAAAACGACAAGGTACAAGTCGGTGTAAAGAGGACATAAAAGTAGATCATGATAAACTCGGAAATCACTCGATCTACAAGTCAGGAAAACCGAGAAGAAAAATGCATCGCAAAAATAACCTAAGTTACAGAAACTCAATAAATCAAAAAATTGAGTATAAGGAATATGAAAAGAGAAAAAGAAAATCCAACAAAAAAACCAAAGGCATAAGCTGTCCTAAGTCTTTGAAAAAAATTTAAAGTAGCTCAGACAAAAGGACAGCCAGCCAGGATAAAGGATTTTTCAAAGCAAAAAAGATCAAAAAGGGTTTTGGAAAAACCTAAACAGAAAGCATGCACACAACAAAAGATACCCTAAACCCTTATCCAAAAAAATGTATTTTTAAATATTTTGTTTACGGCCCGAAAGGCCAAGAAATGTGAAGACGCCACCATAAAAAAATTGTTTAAAAATAGGGGACCCACAGGCCGAGCCCCATATAGCCATAATTAGTTAAGAGGAAGGAAGATCACCACCACTAGGAGAAGAACCATCACCACCAGGACCGGGGAGAGAAGTCGGAGCAGCACCAGGAGGGGGCAGAACAGGCTGATCAGGGTTTGGGGAAGGAACTCCCGAGGAACTCGGCGCATCCCCCCGAGGAGGAGACTCCACTATTCTTTGTCCCCTCGTCTTCAACTCGGAGTCAGTCACAGGTCAGGGAGGGGAGACAATGACACTATCCACTACGATCTTGTCAGGATCTAATGGAGAGAGGTCCAAGTCGGGAGCAATAACTCCGACTTGTTCCTTAAAGATCCTCCACGCCTCCTCTGCACCCTCAGCAATTGAATCCTCCAAGTCCTGGAAAGCGTCCTGACACCCAAAAAGCTCCTTTTTCAGATCCAGATTCTCCCCAAAGAGCCTGATGTAATTCTGCTCTGCCTTCTCCTTAAGGCCCTCTGCCATGGCACACTGGCCCATCAACTTCTTCTCCCTCTCCCGAACCCGATCCTTCTCCTCCTTTAACTTGGTAACCTCCTCCTTTAACTTCTTCTCCTCCTTCTGGTATAAAAAAATTCTCCCCTCGAGCTTCTCAACCTTTCGGGCAGAACCCAAAGAGCTAAGAGGAGTATGTTCAAAAATATCCAGGAGTCTCGTACACACCCCAGCCTCCCAGATGCTCCCCTGAACTATAACATTTAGATGTTTCTGAACCATAACATCATCCATATTAATTGATGAATGGGAAAAGATATGGTTCCGGACAAATTGGGGACCATCGAATGTGACCCCGGAAGAAGAGCTAGAAGTTTTCCGCTTCTTCTTCTCGGGTCAGGGGAAGATCGGGGCGGAGGGAGAGGAGAAGGAAGAGAGGAAGTAAAGGAAGAGGATACCATGATAGGACGGGAGGAAGTCCCCAAATTGTGAGGAGGAGGAAGAGTACCAGTGGCCCTTGCCGCATCCACCCGCGCCTGAGACCTTTTCTTGGCATCTTGAACTTTTTGATAAGAAGAGGCAGAAGCTTTTTTCACCATTTTTGAAAAGGAAGAAGGCAAAAAATCAATTTACAAGAAAATCGGAATTCCAGAGTCAGAAATGATTAAAACAAGTCGGAGCAAATAAAAAAAAATAATCATATCTACCTAATTGAGTATGTACAAAGGTCGGAGACTCCTGGAGGAACCTTTTTGTATCAAGATAAGGGGCTCTTCCCCAAACTTCTTGGAAGAACCCCACAATAGCCTCCTCTACCTTGTTCAGGTCATCCAGGCTATATTTTTCCATAGGAGAGGCTTCCAACCAGTACAGGGGAAAATGGAGAGAAGAGTCTTGGTCCAGAAAAAAGGGGTGGTGACCCTCTACGGCTTGAACCTTAAAAAAGAAATTTTTGAAATCATAGAAAGATTCATCAAAAAGGTTAAAGACTCTCCGGCCTTGGATGGCTCGGAAAGACACCCATTTCTGCTTATTGTTCTGCCCACTAAAGGGCTTGGTCATATGAAAAAGGAAAAAGAAAATCTTCAAAGAGGTTGGAAAATTTAATTCACGGCTGATAAGTTGATAAATTTTCATAAAACCCCATGAATTGGGGTGAAGTTGAGTGGGAGCAATGCGACAGTAAGACAAAACAGCTATTTCGAAGTCGGAAAATGGCAGAAAGACCCCCCAGACGGGTAAAATGGCTCTCATACATAAAAAAGAAATGAGGGTCCACATCAGAAGTCCTTCCAAAACAAATCCGATCTTCTGGACCCAGGGCAATCAGTTCATATTTTGGCTCATCCTCATCAAGAACACAAATTCTATGGTGAGTATGAAGATTGATAATATAGTCAGTATCTACAAGGGGTTCTTCCCCAAGAACTGTAACATCCACCCACTGGGAAAGGGACTCTAAAGAAGACATCTTTTCCTAGTAAGAGGGTGACGGAACCTACAAAGGAAAAAGGGAAAAGAGTCAAAAACAAGGTCTCTATAGGGCCAACGTAAGATCGTCAGTGAAACAGAAACACTAGGCCTACAGCCAGACTTGCTACGAACACTCCCCTAAGCAAAACATGCAAGTAAAAAGCATTCATTAATAAAAGAGGAGGAGAGAAAGAACTGACCTTTGTTAGCGAAGAAAGGCAGAGACGACGGCGACGCATAAAAGAGAGGAGTTTCTTTCGAGCAGAAGAAGTTTCTTTTCAAACAAAGGATGAAGGCTAGAAAGTTTCCAGAAACAAAACAAAGAAAGAGAGGGAAAGTATTTATAAAACACGCCAGGGGCATATTGGTAAAATCAAAACGGTCATTAAAAAAATGCACCGTTACCAATGTAACTGATCCCCACGTATAAATACGTGAACTCCTAATGGACGCGACGTTTGATTAGACGCGACCGTTGAGGAACTTTAAATCACGTCAGTTTCGAAAAATCACGTCGGTTCCTCATCAGGTCGACTACAAGCTCGAGTTAAAATACTCGAATCCAACTCTTAAAAGAGATTGCACTCGAGTAGGGGCACTGTTCATACCCGAACCCAAATAAAAGGCCCAGGTCCAAATAAAAGGCCCAATCCAAAGATTGGCTCTCACTCGACACTGACCTTCTCTTAAGAAGTCGGTCTTAACAACGACTTGGCCAAAAGAAGTCGGGGACGAAGATTGGCCGGTAGATAAGGCTCATTCAAATAAGTAACTGCCCCTAAGATCTCTCAACCCACTTCCAGGAGTCATATCTCAACTTCCCTAAGATAACGGGACTGTTATCCTCCTTAAAAGGTGGAACTACTCCAATGGTGGTTATTGGTTCACCACTATAAATACACTGACACCCTCAGGTATCACTAAGTTCCAATATTCTCCAAACTTGTTTACCCCTTTGCTGACTTAGGCATTGGAGTGTCTTTGCGGGTACCACCCCGATTCTCCCTCACACACAAGTCGGAAGGAGGCTTCCAAACGTGAACCTGCTCGAAGGCTTCCCCCACTAGACGATTGGGCCAATCCATCGGTCCAGCCCGTTAATCTCCGGTTACCCTTCGTAACAATACTAATGTTATAATTAAAAGTTAGAATCAAGATTCAATTGTTTTAAAAAAATTAATTTTGAGTTAATTTTATAACTATCAGTATAATTTTTTTTTTGCTAATATCTAACTAAATTTTTATATACATAGAGAAAAAAAATATTATTTTTAAATAGTAAGTATAAAAATTAATTATTTCTATTTATGCAACAGACTTAATACCTAATTAAATGTAAAAATATACGCATTAAATTGTTTTAAATTGATAACGAATGTTAAAATTAATTATTAATAAAAAAATTAGACTTTTTCATATAAAAATAATAACTAAAAATCTTATTATTTGATCTTTTATCTACAGATACCTTGGTTTTCTTAGTCAGAAACTCTTGTCAACCTACTATTTTTTAAAAAAAATAGTTTGATTTTATAAATCTTTTGTGTCATGCATAATTTATACTGTTAGAACAAAATAGATCATAATTTTAAAAAATTTCTATTTCCATAATGTTATTACAGATAAAAATACTAGTTTACTACTAAAATCATAATTTTTTACATGATTGTAGGCATTATTTTTTTAACATAATTTTTTACATTCAAAGAAAATATATGGAAATAATGATCAATAGTGAATTGCTTTATATGATGTCACTTTCAAAGACATCGTACCAAAAGCAGTTTGCAGAAAAATTATAAGACAATCTGACATGGTTTAAGATTTTAATCATTACATAGATTGATGTTAATTTTAGAAAGATAACTAATAGAATATGTATAAATTTTTTTCGTCGATTTTCAATTCTCCTGTGTTTCACTTTTTAAAGTTGTCCATCATTTTAAATTATGGTGATAGTGATAATAGAAATTTTTGTTTAATTTGTCTCAAAATATATACATAAATGACGTTTAAATGTAATTTTAATTATTTATTTTGTAGTATTTAAATGAGTACTTTATTATGATTATGTATAAAAATGACAACCGCAAATAAAATAGAAGATTCATAATTAACAAATTAATGGCTAAATATATATTTGAGTGTAAATAGAAGAAGCTTGATATATTCTATTTTTGCATATTTATCATTATAAGTAAAGCATTCCAATAAACAATAATATTAGTGTTTCTTAAGATCTTTTAATAATTTTTACTTTAATAAGCATTTTTAAATGAGTATGTTATAAGTAAATCATTCTATGCTGTTTTGATTAATGATCTGTAAATCTTCTAGCTAATCTGATTAGTATATAAGAATTTATTATTTTGTATTTATATATAATAGAAAAACAATAAATAGTACAATATTTAACAAATTGAGTATTTTGTGCTTGATAAGTATTAAGTCCCACTGCTTGACAAGTGACACCAAAAAAAAAAATAAAAAAAAATAATTTTCTTCTTTCTTGATTTGTTCATATACTACATACTAGCTTGGCCGCCATTTTGTCCGACAGATTGAGAAAAAAAATTAAATTTGAGTGAGAAATCAAATTTTGGACTTGATTTATTTCTCTTCCCTAATTTTTTTCTTATTTATTCTGATAATTACTAACTTCTTATAATATTCTACCACATAGAACTTTATACTATAACTATAAATTAAAGATAATGAGATATTATGACTTCTAAAAAAAATACATATGTATATTTGAAGGATAATAATATAGTTAGGAATCTGTGAAAAAAAGATATAACCAATAATCGTATCACACTCAAACGTCGACGATATACAAAAACGACAGAAAAATAAAGCTAACTAGATAATATAATACAGTCCAAAAAGATATAAAATACAATATGTTTATTCAAAGTCAACCTCTAAGAGGGATATATAATTACAATATACAAAAATGAAAAACAACATCTAAATACATAATAAAAACCTAAAAGACGAACTTTGATTCAGAGAAGAAACCGACACACCCAACAAGATACGTCGCATCTTGTATCTGCAAGATTAAGAATTTTCACAACGGGTGAGAACATCATCCTTTCGAATTTTCAGTAGAGTAATAATTCTAAATAAAAATAATGTAAAAAGATATGAACCAGCTAGGAAATCTTATACTCCAATCAACTAAGTTTAAACCTAGGGTCCTTTCTAATCCAAACGGGGTAAACAGACTAAGTTTCAGCCCTTGTCAACTGTCGCTAATCTCGGTTCTTTCCAACACTAAGCTATTAGTTCTCTCAATATCATTATTATTCATTTCGGCATTAAACCTTTCCAGCTTTATAGTCTCTAACAATTATTATTATTATTATTATTATCAACATTCAGTCTTAACAATCTTAGTAAATCTCAACTGTCTCAATATAAGTTATCAGTTATGCCAGTACTTAAGGTTGTCAAACTCACGAGTCTAAGTAAACTTGTGTAATTGATTTAAGAAAGAGGCGTTGCTTGCGCCGCCACACTTCGTTGCCGTCGCTGAAGATTTTGTCGTCAACGTTGAGCGTTGCGGAGGGAGGAAGGAGCATGAGCTAGATGAGTTGTCGTGCTCTGCCGCTGCCAGCTCCATAGTTGAGTCGCGATCGAGGTAGGGGTGCTTTTGTAAACTCCGGATAATTTATAAATAAATCAATAAATTAATTATTTATTTAAAAAAATTAGAAAATTAAATTTGATAAATTAGAAGGGTAGCAATAATTAAAATATGAATTTTAACACTAATTTTTTAAAAAAATTAGCCTAAGATTGAGCCGTCAAACCAAACCAGTTAGACCGGACCCACAATTGGACTCAAGACCCGACCCAAACCCACCTACATTAATGAGTTCAGCTTGATCCTTCCCTCCCCCATCATAGAACACGCTGAACACACATACAAAGGGGGAAGAACAAATCACAAACCCTTGGTTTGATTTCAAAGCAAGATAACTTTCGATTTGAAGTTCCGATTGCCGCACCGTCTATGGCCACACAATCACCGTGTCGAGCTTTACAAAACCCATCGAACAAAGTTGAAGGTAAGCCTCATTCTCCTTACCAGTAGCTCAACCCTTAATTTCGAAATTATTGGAGAGAAATGTGTTGAGATTTTGTTAAACTTTGGTGTTTAGGATCAAATTGACTTCATGAAATTGTTGGGTCTCGCTTCAATTTTCTATTAGTAAGGTGAGAATTCTTAAACGCTAGTAAAATTGTTGAATATAGGAAGCTCTATAGATTTAGTGGTATTTATATGGTATTAGATTAAATTATGTGATTATGGAAGCAAATTGATGGAATTGGAGGTTTGAGTTTGATTCTTGGTGGCTAAAATTTTGCTTGGAGTGCTTTTGGAGCTTTGGGAAGTTACGAAATGGTGATCATTTGTGGTGTTCCGAGGTAGGGAGGAATCGGCCAAGGTATGATTTTGGTTTCTCATAGATAACATGTAATGTTTCGTGAAAACTTAGGCTAGATGGCCCTAACTTAAGTTGTATGATATGTATGATTGAGGATTAGAGACTTGTGGTTAGCATAATTGAGTGAATGGTTGAAATGTATGATGATTGATTATGGATGATTGTGAATAATGATGATGATAAATTATTGAGAATTTGATGAATGGTATGTATGTATGTGCAATTGTTGAATAATGAGTATATTGGAGTTGGAAGGTGTGGGAATGTATTATTGAGATGGTAAATATTGATGATAAGACGTGTGATGATAAATGATGATATTGAATTATGAGGATGATGCTTGTATGAATAATGATTATGTGTGGTTTGAGTTGAAAATGGTTAAGTGTGTTAATAAAAATGTATGGATTGATGATGAAAATTGTTTGGAAATAGGTGGATATGAACTTGGGGGTTGTTTCGGTTGTTAAATAATTGTGTATGGATTAAGGTTTTGGAAATATAAAGGTTTTGGTGATTTTTATTAAACTTGATTTTTAACCAACTTTGGCGGTTCATAATGTGAGTCTCGAATTTTAAATTTGAATGAAATTTATTTTTAATTAAAGATAATTTCAAAAGCTTTAAAACGGTATAAATTTTGTTGAAATCGAAGTTTTCTAGAGGAAGTTATGGACGTCGGAAGTTGGATGCCAAAAATTGAATTTTTCCTAAGTTGCAGAAAATCAGTATTTCTGGTGTGGGTGCGTGCGCACACTATGCGTTTCGGCTCGTGCGTATGCACGACAGGCGCTGAGGATTTTGCAAGTGTGCGTATGCACACAGTGATGTGTACTCACAGGAAGGAAAGACCACTTTGTTGCGTGCGTACGCACAGCAATGATGCATACGCACAATACCCTGTTTTTCACTAAACTTCTGTTTTTCATTGTTGGATCTTTTCGGCAAGCCTGTAAACCTCTAGAACTACTGTTTTGGTGGAAATTCACTATTTTTGAACTATTGAACATTCCTCTAGTTTTTCAAACCTCTAAAAACTCTGTTTAAGGTTTATTGATTAAGTTTTAGGTTACGAAGTAAGGGTTAGTGAGTGGGAGAAGATAAAAATTGCTATCGAAGGAGTTTAAAGAGGGGATAATTGATTTGATGAGATAATGAGAGTGATGAACGAGGCAATTATAAGAACAATGCAATGTTGATAAATGAGATATAATGAGAATGGTGGTGATATTATGAGATGATGATGAATGATTATGTTTGAGATATATGTGACCATGTAAGACGTAATGGTGTTATCCACTTGCTCCAGGTATGAATGGAAATGATAATTGAGAGAGAGATGGATTGATGTAGATTGAGTTTGAATGAAGGATGATGAAGATTGATATTGAAGGATGATATTTGAATGAATTGAATGATTATGATATGTATGTGACCGAGCAGGAGACAGTGACGTTGTCCGCTCGCTTCGAGTATAAGTTGAGGCTCTGGGTAAGAGGCGGTGGTATTGTCCACTTGCTCCAAGTAAGAGTTGATAAGCTGGGTAAGATGCAATGGTGTTATCCACTTGCTCCGAGAGAGTTCGAGGCTCTGGGTAAAATGCAAGGGTTGAGTTTTGTCGCTGCTTGCTCTGAGTTGAGAACTGTAACATCACCTGGATAAGAGGCAGGGTGAAATTGTCCCCTACTCCGGGTACGCAGGTAAGATGCAAGGGTTGCAGCGTTGTCCCACTTACTCCGTGTTTGGTGTTCTGTCCAAGGCTAGCTACCGAACATGTCGAGTTTGGCTTTATAACTGATAGATGAGACTCATCGGTCATAAGGCAAGCATACATCATATGCATTTGTTTGATTTGTTTGAGTGTGCATTCTTAGGTTTGCTTATTTGAATTACTATGTCTACTTGCTATATGCTTTACCTGCTGTAATTGCATCCTATTTGTGTTTTCTTTGTCTGCATTGTTTGTCTGTGCAACTGAGAGGTCCCTTGTCTGGCGAAGGAGTGACGAGGACTAGGGCTGGAAGTGAGTCAAGTCAGCTCGAGCTCGACTCGTTAATAGCTCGATAAGCTAAACTCGTGAGCTGGTGAGCTAAGCTTGAGCTTGGAATTGAGCTCATAAATTAAACGAGTCGAGCTTGAGCTTGGATAAGCTCAGCTCATTAGCTTGTGAACTGGCTCGATTATATATATACATATGAAATAGTAATATTTAATTTATGTGTATATATATATATTAATGATCTTAATTGTTTAAAATTTTATATTCATTTTTTATATATAATTTTGATGTAGGACGTAAATAAAAAATTTATAATTAATTGATAGATAAATAATATATAAAATTGATCTTTTTAACTATTTTTTAAAATATATAAGTTATAATTTATTGATATAGAATTATAGATTATGTTCTTATATTTGAGCCAGTTCGTGAGCTCGAGTCAACTCGTGAGCTTTCGGTGAGTCGAGCCGTGAGTCAAGCTCAATTTTAGTGAGCTGAGCTTGAGCTCGGTCCAGCTCAGCTCACTTCCAGCCCTAACGAGGGCAGTTCCACCGGTGGTTCAGAGGGTTGGAGGAAACAGAAAGTAAATGATTGAATTACAATTTGATTGGAAGAGACAGAAAGTGGATTATAGGATTAAGGTTTAAGGAGACAGAAAGTGAATTGTAGAATTAGAGTTACATTAAGACTTGGACACCTTAGAGAGTTTTACCAAATTTATGGTTTAGTTTATTCCTTTAAGTTTGATTCTGAGTGACGGAATTTTAGGAATGTCTTTGGCTTTTCCAAAACCTTATATATTATCTATGTGGGCACTGTTACCATACTAAGAACCTCCGGTTCTCATTCTATATATGTTGTTTTTCAAATGTAGGTTGAGAGGCACCTCTCTGAGCTTTCTGAAGACCCTTTGGAAGCGAAGAACTATATTTTGGGTTTTAGTGTTTGTATTTCGTCTATGTATATATGCATATAGATTCTCCGCCTTGTATATTTTGTTTTTTATTCATCTTAGAGGACGACTTGGAGAAACAGGTGTTTTGTCGTATATTTTGGGTTGCTCTCGGGGTCATATATATATGTATTTGTATACTCTGGTCACTATTTGTTTCGCAGGTCAGGCTTGGAACTTGTTATTTATATCTTTGGAACTCTGATCTTATATATATATATATATATTATCTTTTCTATTCAATCTTATCAACCTTTCTGCGTTGATCCCATCATGAGTGATGCGCTCTTCTATTTGTATTTCATTTAACTTTCCTTCAAGGCTCCTAGATAATTTCCTTTTTCAATATATCTATATAGGTATATTTTACTTTTAGAGGTCATAGCGCCTCGCCACCTTTGATTTACGTCCTAGGCATAAAGCTCTGTGTGGTAGGGTGTTACAACTTTTCTTAAACTTAATTTATTCTAAAAAATTATTATAAATTGATATTAATGCAAATAATATATTTTTGGTGATTATGTGAGTCTTATAGATTGAACTCAGTTGTTTTGGATAAATAATTGATTTACTGATTGATTAAATTGGTTTCTGAATTGTGATATAATGATTATTGAGCGTTTGAATGCGATAATTGAGGTTGACTTATTGTGATTTACTAGATTGGTTGTTTGAATTTTGGATTTATCTTGATTTTCTTGTCTTGAGTTGGAGTTGTTGAGATAATAATTTATTGAAAATGATTTGAATGACCACGAGATGTTTGGTTTGGTTGTTGGGACCCTTGAAGGGTGGCAAACTCCGAATTTTAGAGGAGATACTGCTAAAATTTTTATAAAACTCTGAGACTTTATTTGAAGCGTTATTTAAAAGAAAATTTGATTTAAGAATCATATTATTTGATTTTAATTTATTACAGAAAGATTCATGTTTTCAGTTCAATTTATTGAGAAAATAATTTTTTTTACTTTGATTTATTAAGAAAAAATATTATGATTTAAGTTCCATTTATTAAGAAAATGATTTTTGTTTAGAGTTTGATTCATTAAAAAAAGGATTATATTTTGAACTCGATTTCAGATGAAAAGAACTATGTCTTAAGTTTGATTAAAGAATCCCATTTTTAGAAGTTTTAGTGAATTTACAGTATTTGAATTTGATTGGTGAAGAAAGATTATTTGGGTCTTTGAAAAATTATTGAACTTAAGAATGAAGTATACCTGCCTGGATAGATGCAGTAGTATGATTTTATTTGCTGTGGGATATGATGAAGTATAATTGTTTAGATAGATGTAGTAATGTGATTCTACTTGCTTCGGGATGTAGTAATCTGATAATGATATTGGATCTGAGTTTCAAATAAACCTGTCTAAATAAATGCAGTGAAGTGATAATAATATTGGATCTGAGTTTTAAATATACGTACACTGCCATCAGCACCACCAAGTTTAGGTTCGTCACCACCGATTTATTAATTCACCACTACGAACATCCTGAGCCCCTCTACCACTAGCAGCACATAGTTCAATTGCACATGGAACATGACTACCACTAGGAAGTAGTATATCATTGGCTTCATCACTTTCAAGAACACCTTCAATGAATACAACAAGGTGTTTGTTAAAAGGTCCATAATTTCTTTGAAGTTCAGTCTGAAAAGATTTATGGGGATGAATGGCATTGTTTTGACACTAATGATATATTTAGGGATTAGTGTGAAAGTGAGGTTCTTAGAAAGGAATGAAATGGAAGGATTTTAGAAAAATAAAAAAATAATACCAAAAGGTTGGAAAGATTTGGAAAAATTGGAATAAAAATAGAAAAATTGGGGGTAGAGGATTTGGAAAGGGAGTTCGGGAGTTTGGGGCGTGATAGTTATGAGGTGATTAGGTTAGCTTAGAGGAATAATTTAAAAATTTTGATAATTTTTTAAAGTTTGAATAGTTTTATCTATCAAAGTTTATCTTAAGTTAATTTTAAATTTTTTTTATGGTAAGATTTATTAGCATAAAAAATTGTTATAATTAATTTTGGTATTTTACATTATTTTATTTAATAATAGGTGTATTTTATTAATTATTCTTGTTTCAGTCTCGATATTTATTTTACACCAAACAAAATAAAGAAACATAACCCAGTCTTATATACTGTAAATCAAATATAATACAGAAATTTAATGAAGTCTCTATCTCCTAGTCTCTACCTCTCAGTCTTAGTCTCCCTTCCAAACGCAATCTTAAGATTCAGACCTATCTAACTCATATGAAAAAAAAATTATCCAAAACAGTCCCTGAGATTTTTAAAATCAGACGTTTTAATTCCAAAAGTTAAAACACACAAAATAGCTTACCTCTGTATGACAATATAGTCTCTCATCAATTTTTATCATTAGTCAATAATCTTAACACATGGAAAGTTAACTTGCATATGTGGCCATTAAGTATTCACGTGTACAAGATAGACAATTTAGTCATTGGACTTATTAACAAAACAACGTCGTTTAAAACCCAATCCCCACTCCCCTCTTTAAGCATGTTGCAAAGGAAAATGAAAAACCCTAATTCATCCCCTAAAGTTACCTTGTTCCAATTGCTAATAGTGGATAAAGATCTGTCAATTCTAACTACTGCAGAAGAAAGTCAGCCACGATATCGCAGATAACAAGGAATTAAGGCTTGGTTTGATAAAGCTTTTACGTTTTGAAAGTAGCTTATGAAAGCTGTTTTTTAAAAGACAGCTAAAAGTTGCAGCACTTGTGTTTGGTAAAATCAAATTAAAAATGACTTTTAATAAGCACAATTACCACAATTGTGTTTGATAAAACAGCTTTTAAAACTTAAAAAAATTATAATAAACATGTTTATAACGAAGAATAATTTATTTTTTCAAATTCTTTAAAATTTTATATAATATTTTAAAATAAAATAATTTTAAAATAAAAAATTCATAATAAACATAAATATAAGGGCAAATCACATTAATAAGCTAATAAAAGCAGAATATTACACAAATCAGCCAAACCAAAAACTGGTTCATGAATCAACCAAACCACGTTTCTATGTAGTTCGAACTAGGTCAATTCGAACTTGAAATACATGTAATTCGAATCACCTGGATTCGAATTACACACAAACGCACACACTCACTAATTCGAATCTACCTGATTCGAATTACACTTTTGCGCGAAACCCCAAGTAGTTCGAATATGGTTGATTCGAATTACTCACAATTTGCCTCTAGTAGTAATTCGAATGGGGTTGATTCGAATTACACTGGATTCTGCTATAAAAGGAGTTCAAACCTACTTCATTCGAATCACTTTTCCATTCTCAAACCCCACCAAATCCCAGAGAAAATGACCCAGATTCGCTCCGACAAAGGCTCGAGCAGGATACTAAGTCGATAGGGGACGATCTGGAAAGACTATATCGTTTGGATGGAGTTGCTCATATAGCCGGGGTCATCAACGACGAGGTTAGTATTTACAATATTTTTTGTGGTATATTTTAGTGATTTTGCATGTGGTTTATGTGAGTGGTTTTGCATGCGGTTTATTTTAGTGGTTTTGCTTGTGGTTTTGTTGGTGGTTTATGTTAGCGGTTTATGTTAGCGGTATTGTTAGTGGTTTTAGGATAGCGGTTTTGTTTGTGGTTTTGTTGGTGGTTTATGTTAGTGGTTTTCGATGTGGTTTTATTAGTGATTTTGCATGTGGTTTATTTTAGTGATTTTGCTTGTGGTTTATGTTAGTGATTTTGCGTTTTGGTTATGTTAGTAATTTTGCATGTGGTTCATTTTAGTGGTTTTGTTTGTGGTTTACTTGGTGGTTTATGTTAGTGGTGTTGTTATTGGTTTCGAAAGTGGTTTATGTTAGTTGTTTAGGCCAGTGATTTTGCAAGTGGTTTATGCTAGTGGTTTATGTACGTGATTTATGTTAGTGGTTTATGTTAGCGGTTTATGCATGCGGTTTTGCTAGTGGTTTAGGTAGTGGTTTTGCATATGGTTTTTGTTAGTAGTTTATGTTAGTTTTTTCTGTTAGTGGTTTCTGTTCGTGATTTACATTGTTAGTGGTTTCTGTTAGTAGTTTTGTAAGTGGTTGTAATTATGCGATTCATCTTATGCATAGCCCCAGCGATGCATTTCGAGTATGCGGTGGCAGCAGGGCATGCGACTCGACGAGAGGTACGTCCTGTACTTGCAGATGGTCGGATTATACCATCTTGCGAGGCTGAACGATAGATGGTTCAGATTGGATGAGCCTCTTGTCAGTGCTTTCGTCGAGCGGTAGCGTCCAGAGACGCACACATTCCACATGTCGTTCGGGGAGTGCACCATCACCGGTTCGCACCTATTTAGATGATCTGTTTATGGTGTATGACTTTTGTCACATTCAGTGTTATATTTTAGCTTCCTTTGTTTATTTTAGCTTTGTATGCTTATCATCCGAGATGTATTTTGTTATTTATGGTATGTACCTTATTACTTTCTCGTGTATCCGTTACTTTGGAAATTGGTGTACATTGTGTATTTAAGTTATTTAGACATGTTGGTTGTCATGTGTCACTTAATTTGAAGATTACATTATTGCCTTATGTATTTGTCGGAGAGGTCACATTTCGTTTCAGAAAAGAAACACATGGATTAATTATTAACCAACGCAAAGTACATCACATTAAGCTAAACAAAATTTTGTACTTAACAACTTCAAGTAGCATACCCTAAAACAGTTGACACTAAATACAAAAGTGAAATCACCGTTATAATAAAGCTAACAATAAACCTACTCATGTCCCACCCGTGTGACTTGGTCCTCTGACCTGTGGGCAACTCCGACGTGTGTGTCCTGGTTGCCGACAGAGCCCACATCTCTTCGGTCTGTTCAGATCCGTCTCGTCCATAGTGGTTCATATCCTGGTGGACCTAGGACGTCCCTCGCTCCCACGCCTCTTGTTGGGGTCTGGTATCACTGTCAATCCATCATATGGTGGCCAGAAACCCTCGGGAATGGGTGGTGTGAACCCCATTCGGTACACACTGAACACGGAGGGAGAACGAACCAGTAGGAGTAGTCTCCGAGACGGTGAACTCTGAGCTATCTCGGTCGTACAAAGTCACCGTGAAGCACCTCGCCGTCTTCAGATTGGCCTCGATACATTTCACCAGGTGTTGACTGAATTGTTGTC
The DNA here is from genome assembly GCF_059453495.1 of Arachis ipaensis. Classification (NCBI taxonomy): domain Eukaryota; kingdom Viridiplantae; phylum Streptophyta; class Magnoliopsida; order Fabales; family Fabaceae; genus Arachis; species Arachis ipaensis. The sequence continues at coordinate 112,062,956 of NC_142435.1, read as the reverse complement.
CAGTACCCAGCTGGGCCTCAGCCTCTCTCCCCTTGCGGACGAATAGTTCGGCCAACCTCCCGTAAGTTGCCTTCACCTACAAGCAGACAGGAAGATTCCTGACCCCCTTCAGGATTGAATTAACACACTCGGAGATATTTGTCGTCATGTGCCCAAATCTCCGACCCTCATCCTGATGCTGTGTCCACAATGAATACTCAATCCGGTTCGCCCAGTCACACATGGCAGGGTCTTCAGACCGCAGAATATCAAACCAGTAATCGAACTCCACCTCCGTCTTTGCATACGCTGCATTCACAAGAAGCCTCCTTGCGTCCTTGCCCTTGAAGGTTAGGGCAAAATTTGCTACCACATGTCGAATGCAGAATGCAGGGTAGGCAGCTGGAGGTAGCCATGCCCCGTCCGGAGCCTCAAGCGCGGCCTTGATGCCGTTACGCCTGTCTGATATAACAAGCAGACCTGGCTAAGGGGTCACGTGCTGACGCAGGTGGGAGAGAAAGAAGGACCAAGACTCGGCATTCTCACCCTCAACCAGTGCAAATGCAACAGGCAGAATGTTGGAGTTCCCATCCTGTGCAATCGCGACGAGCAACGTTCCCCCATACTTGCCATACAGATGGGTGCCGTCAATATTGACCAAGGGCTTGCAATGATGGAATGCCTCGATACATGGTGGAAACGTCCAGAACAGTCGGTGAAAATAAGCTTACGACTCGTCCACCTGTCCCCTAACTCAAACAGGGCGGGTCCTAAGGACTGCAATAGTACCAGGCATCATCAGCTGAACTCCTAACACCCACCTAGGGAGCTCATTGTACGACTCATCCCAATCACCATAGATGTGGGCAACGGCCTTCTGCTTCACCAACCACACCCTCCTGTACGTCGGTCTAAACCCAAAGTGTGTGGCCGTCACATTGAGGAGCACCTTGATGCTGACGGATGCATCAACCCTAACTATTGGCATGATGAATGCTGAAATCACATGATAATCCAAACTCCTATGGTCTCTGGAGATGGAGGTCTCCAGACACGTATGTGGTCCGTTGTACCGCTTGACCTCCCAAATGCCCTTGCGCTGCCGGAGACTAAGACGAATCAACCATGTGCACCCATTCCCAAACTCAGAACACTTCCCAACATGCCGGCGATAGTCAAACTCCACCACCTTGTACTATACCCCCCGTCAGATGCTGTAGCTCTTCACACTTAACACGGCCTCATCTTTATCCTGAAATTGCTGACCAACCTGAAACTCTGTAAGACCTGCAGACCCTTCGGCATCTCTAGCACCAAATCCAGCAGACTCCCCAGGAACTCCCTCCTGCCTCATGGCATCCAAGTCCAAAGAGAAAAAGTGCGGATGATACTGCTATGTGCTAAAGCTAGAACCACGTCCTGTACCAGTAGGCTCACTCGCTCCAATATCATCGCTGCTGTCATCAGCAATGATATCCGGCTCCACATCATCATCGTCTGGATCATCCAACAATGCATCTCCAAGACCAACCGGTGCAGCACACTGTAAAGAGGTCGGCACAAAATCCCCTTGTCCAACCTCCCCGCCTCCACTATAGTTCAGATCAACAGCGAACGAAGGGGACGCGACAGGCTGGACCGGAGGTTCATACACAGGAACGGAGGAAGATGCACCAGCAGGTCTGGAAGTCCTCATCACTCCCGATCGTGAAACAGTCGTACTTCACGATTTCCTTCAGCACCGAGATTGGAATGCGATAGAAAAACTTCTTAACCCACTTCACCCCCTGCAGACCAAGTTTCTGTAGCACAGAATTACCAAGGTCATCGTAGCTCTTTGTAGGCCTCACGAAAATATTGAGAGGATCCTTATCGGTGAACTTCACACCAGAGCATATTTTCCTCTTAATCGTTCCTCTGTGGTGAACCAACACTACAAAACTCTCCTCACTAGCAATTTTCCCACTCTAATGAGATCAATTCACGTTCGCACCATATATATACACTTCTGGGCCTTTATAATTCGAACCAGCCTAATTCGAATTACACATTGTGTAATTCGAATCAGTCTGTTTCGAACTACTTGGGTTTGCGTGTTTGGGTGTAATTCGAATCACTCTGATTCGAATTAGTGTGTGTGTGAGTTTTGTGTATAATTCGAATCAACATGATTCGAATTATGTGTAAATCGAATTCGAATTTAGTTGATTTGAACTACATATAAACATGCATTGGTTGATTTATGAACCAGATTTTGGTTTGGCGGATTTGCGTAAAAATTTCCTCCCCTTGGCTTATTTGAGTGTTTTGCCCTAAATATAATAAATAAACTCTTTTATTTTTTAAATTTAAAATTTTATATAAGTATCATAAAAATTTATTTTATCCTAAACATCATCGTTAAAAATACTAAATTACCTAACTCAAATTTTAGAAACTAATAGTTTAAATATTTACTTGATTGTACTAATATAAATAGAGTTATCATTAGTCAATAATAAAATTTGTATGTAATCCAATGTTAGTATTGGGTACGTCCATTACCCATCTATATATATTAGCTCATCTTTACAGATCACAAAAAATGGGACACATATCTCAAATAAACTACTCTTATGATTATATATCTATATTTACATATGTATATACATGTTGTTATTATAATTTTGACTAATGTTCCTTGCAAGAAAAATTTTATGATTGGTTTCATAAACCAAGTCAACATCTTCACATTTCAAAGAACAGATAACAAACAAACAAACATAATAAATCTATTGAAAAAAATACAAAAACAACGCATAAAAAATAATATAAATAGATAGAAGTTCATACCTAATATGTGATAGAGATGTATTTGTATTGAAATTTGTGAAAATTAGGTTGAAAAATAAAAAAAATATATATAAAAAATGTGATAGAATTTGTGAAATTAGGATGGGAAGTTAGAAATATATGAAGATTTTAATAGCAATATAATAGTAGAAATATATGCGATAAAATAAATAAAATTTGATAAGCACAAGACAGTTTTAAAAAGTTCTCGCTAAAGTGCTTTTAAAAACTTCCCTAATTTTTAAAAATCGCAAGCAAAAGCACTTTGACTTTTTAATTTATCAAACGTAAAATGTTTGTACTTTTTACGAGCACAAACACCTCTTAAAAACTTTACAAAACCCAACCTATATAAAGGACAACACCTGAAGTGCTTTTGTGGGTTATATATAATTATCACCAAATCAAGCACGAAAAAGAATCTCATAAAATTATTTTTTAGGTGTCTAATGTATAAGATAATTAACTTTACTCTATTGTGATTTTACATATGATTTAAAGGGCAAGTTACTTAAATAAATAGATTAGAGAAAACGTTTACCTGAATGTGCAAAACTGGTTCTTGTTATCTGCATGTGCAAAAAACCATTTTTATGTAAACCGTGGCAACCCACCACGGTTTCAAAACGTGCGTAAACCGTGGAGACCCACAGCGGATTATGGTTGAAAAAAATTGAGTGTAAACCGTGGTAGGTCACCACGGTTTACTAAGGAGAAATTGCGTGCATAAACCGTGGAGAGTCACCACGGTTTATGAAGAAAGTTGTTTGCACATAAAACCCTGTGGGTCACCACGGTTTATGATGACAGGAAGTCTATATATATGTTGGTGATTCAAGCTCCATAAGAGATCATTCTCACAATGGCTAGTGAGGAAGAGAGTTTTCTTGCCCTAGTGCATTGCTCTGGGAAAATAAAAAAAAGCAAAAGCAAAGGTGTGAAGTTTACCGACAGAGAACCACTAAGTATTTTATCAGGTCGTCGATGACTTTGTCAGATCTGAAGAACAGCATCTTGGAGAAGCTTGGCGTGTTGGGTAGCAAGTGGGTGAAGAAACTATTCTACAAGATTCTCATGGTGGTTGTATCGACCGGTGTTCAGTATGAAACCTTTGCGGTTAAGGCTGATGAAGATATTAGGGTTCTGTTCTACTGTGTACGGAGTTTTCTGGAGATCAGAATCCATGAGTTGTTTGCGAAGTTGGAGGTTGGTGTCGATAGTTCTGGGGCATCCGCGCCAGTTCCCTGCCCAGCTGCCGCAGGTGGTGCATCTAGTTCGATGCCTGCGGTCAGACCGTATCTTCCGCCGGTTCAATCACCTTCGTTTGCGGCTGATTTAGACCGAACAGAGGTTGTTGGTTCTATACCTTTGGAGAATGCAGCAGTCATTGAGCCTCCGCACGTTGTGGGCACCGGTGGTGGCCTCGTACCTTATATCGAAGACTTTGGTGGACCTGATCAAGTAGAGAATGCAATGCGAGACGATCAGTCTGACCAGGAGCCTGTTGATATCGATGGTGACAGTGATGATGACACACGTGGCGATCCACATGCGCAGCATAGGCCAGCAAGTTCTGGTTCTCATCACTACCCTCCACACTTCTCGACACTAAACTTGGAAGCTCTTGGTCAACAGGAAGACAGTGGTAACAGAGTGGGGGGATCTTCTGCAGAATTTCAGATTGGGCAATCATTCCAGAGTAAAGATGAAGCTGTGCTGAGTGTAAAGGACTATAGCATCCGGCGAGGTGTTGAGTACAGAGTCATCGAATCGGATCATTTGAAGTATCATGGAAAATGCAAGGAATTTAGCAAAGGTTATAGTTGGTTGATTCGTGTAGCGCTTCGTGCACGAAAGGGGACTTGGGAGGTTAGGAGGTACAACGGGCCACACACATGCCTCGCAACTTCTATTTCAAGTGATCACCGTCAGCTGGATTACCACGTTATCTGTGCGAGGATTCTTCCTATGGTTAGGGCAGATGCTGCGGTTACGGTAAAGGTACTTCAACAAGCGAAAGAAGCTGATTACGGTTTCAGGCCTAGTTACAGGAAGGTTTGGATGGCTAAGCAGAAGGCAGTGGCAGAAATATATGGAGATTGGGAAGAGTCTTACGCGGAGTTGCCACGTTGGATGCTAGGGATCCAGGCGACAATGCCGGGAACAATCACGGTCCTGAAGACGTCTCCTGTTCGAATTGGTGGTGGGGTTGATGAGTCCACCGAGTACTTTCACCGGCTATTCTGGACATTTCCACCCTGTATCGAGGCATTCCGGCATTGCAAGCCCCTCGTCAGTATTGATGGTACCCACTTGTATGGGAAGTATGGAGGGACGCTGCTGTTGGCGATAGCTCAGGACGGGAACTCGAACATCCTCCCGATAGCATTTGCCCTTGTGGAGGGCGAAAATGCAGAGTCGTGGTCATTCTTTTTGTCCAATCTCCGAGAGCATGTGACTCCTCAGGAGGGTATCCTTGTTATCTCTGACAGGCATAATGGGATCAAGGCAGCGCTTGAGGCACCTGAGACTGGGTGGCTGCCTCCTCGGGCGTTCCGGGCCTACTGTATTAGGCATGTGGCTGCGAATTTCGCCCTAACGCTCAAAGGTAAGGACTCCAGGAGGCTGTTGGTGAATGCTGCCTACGCAAAGACTGAAGCTGAGTTTTACTACTGGTTTGACATCATGCGGACTGAGAATCCAGCAATGTGTGACTGGGCCAACCGGATGGAGTATGACAAATGGACCCAACATGAGGATGCTGGTCGACGGTTCGGGCACATGACCACAAACATCAGTGAATGTGTGAACTCCGTGCTAAAGGGAACTCGCAACCTGCCGGTCACATCTTTGGTTAAGTCAACCTACGGGAGGCTTGCTCAGCTATTTGTGGTACGGGGACAGACAGCAGAAGCACAACTCAGATCTGGGCATGAATTCAGTCAGGCCTTGGTAAAGTCTATTGATCGGAACCTAAGAGACTCGAGGTGCTTCACTGTGACATTATATGACAGGCAGCAGTCCGAGTACACCGTCGCGGAGACAACACCAACCGGCAACTTCTCCCTGGCCAGCTATAGAGTTTCCCTTAAAGATCACCGATGCGACTGTGGCCACTTTTCGGCGCTGCATTATCCTTGTTGCCACGCCATTGCGTGTTGCGCCTACTCCCGGCTTAACTGAGCGTCATATGTTCACGAGGTGTATCGTATGAGTGAGGTGTTCAATGTTTACAAGGAGGAGTTTCTCCCACCTATCCCTGAAGGACTATGGCCTCCATATGCTAGGCTACCATCATTCCTGACCCTAATATGCGGCGTGTAAAGGAAGGTCGTCCAAAGGCAATCAGGATTCGTAGAAGTATGGATTAGTCTCAGGAGAACCAGCCGAAGTGATGTGGACTATGCAGAAAAAGTAACTTCATTGCAATTTCTTTGCTCGATTTAACATGGTCTTTGACATTAATATGAGAACGGTACCGTAGATGATGTTGTGATGTTGATTAATTGGATAGTGGGGTTGGTGGATTCGAAAAAAAATTATTGAGCAGGGGAGGGTGGTTGCATTAAAAAATTCACCAATCACAACATCTAATTATAACTGTTTTTTTATAGATAATTATCCATGCGATTAATATAAAAAAATTAATTTTTATTAATATAACACTATGTAGTTGAATGTATATGTAAAATAATTTTAGAATCACATTCCTCAAAATTAAATTCTATTTATATGCAGTAAGTTAATAACGTTGGAGCTTTTGAAATTTTAGCTGTTATTCCTCCGGCGTTTCGATGGACGCTCTTCCTTCTCCCCGCCATCGCTTCACAATTGAAATTCCCAGCGCAGAGCACAATAGCGAGAATCACAAGGACACCGATTGCTCGAGTCCTATGCCTGAGATCGTGAATTGCGCCTCGGAAGTAGCAGAACCGATTAACAGATGCGAGAACGGAACCCTAATGAAGAGAAGGGCCAGCCTTGGTGATTCCGAAGCGACGTCGTCGACTAGTTCCGTGCGGAAAACGAAACGCAAGGGGGTGGCGTTCAAACGACGGAACCCTAGAGTCGCCGTTGCTCGCCGGAAAAGGGGTAATGTGGACGAAATTGGCCTTCCTCTTGGAATGTCGTTTGCCGCCGTTATGGCTCAGGTGAATAATGAAATGCCCTTCAACCTTATTTCTGTTTTGAATCATTTTCAAGTACCTTGTTTCTCTTTGCTGATAAAAATGAAGACTTGTATTTCTGTTCAATTGTTACAAACGAAAAAGATCAAGTTTTTACTTCTCTGAGGTACTGCTTTTTTTTTTTCTCATATAATTATTTGTCTTCGGCAATTATTGTTTAATACCAACTCTTATAAATGTGCTTGTTTTCTTTCATAGTGCTTTAACTTCGTCAATTATTGATTAATCTTGTGCTTCTTTTCTTTTTCTCTTTTCTTTTCTTTTTGGTTTAGGTTCTGTATAGAAGAGATGCAGCAGCTGAGAGTATGTCGCCCAGTCATCTTTCGTCGGTAATTTCCTCTCTCTATATCTATTTCTTGATGCAAACTTAAATAAAATTCAATTGGTATATGCGACCAGAGACTATGGTATATCATTTATAAAGGATTTCCAACAGATGAATCATTCAATTATCTGTTACAATTGTGATATCTTTGGAAAATTAAGTAATGGAATTTATATTACTGAAATCATGTAGGTGATGATGCATGTGTTTTTTATTGGCTAAACCTTACACGCCTTATTGGCATTGCTGATAACTTCATTTTTCTGCCTTAACCAATTTCATTGTTCGATTACGTTGTAGATGTGCACCTCAGCTATCAGAGAATCGCTAGCCAATGTAAGCCAGGCAACAATTGCTGATTCATCCCTTGATTGCGGTTTTTCTACGTTTCAATAGCAGTTCATATCAACAGTAAGCAAAGTCCATTTTGCTCAAGCGAATTTTTTGGGTCACTTGTTGTGACTATTGCGTATTGTCCCACAGGTTTTCGGAGACAAGCTGGATGGCCTGACGAGGAATTTTGAGCAGTCTTTTGGTAGCACATTGAGTACACTTAGATTAATTTATGAATCATCTACAAACAATGAAGGGAATAAAGTTAATGATATGAAGAAGGAAATTCCAAATCCTAAATTGAGTCTTGACAAAAAGGATTTCTCAAGAGATATTGTCATTGAAGATGGAAATTCTGGGGCAGCATCTCCTACTGAATATGTTAATCGCAATGGGATGAAGGAGAACTTTCATGTGGATTCAGTTAGTCGTCATATGGATCCAGTTGATCGTGGTCTGATTTTGCATGGGCAACAAAATCAGTTGATATCTTTTTCGCGAAGCTCTTCTGGGTCAGTAATTGATAATCCTATCGTCAGTGTTTTTGAGAAATCTATTGTAGAGCAGTCTCGTTCTAATGACCTCAAGGAAATAGAACTTGGCTTTACAATGAGAAAATTGAAATTGAAAGAGACACAGTTGTCTCTCAACATGGATTCGAATAACCTAGAAAGATCTAAGTTAGCCATGGGAGCATCAAAGGTGTCTTTCAAAGTTGAAAAGTTTAAGAACCAGTTAGAAGATACAAAATATGGAGAGCTGAGTAAAAAGTGCATAGATTGTCTTATTGCTGGTCTGTTTCTTATGTCATCTTCACTGCTGTATGGTGCTTATGTATACTCCTATGAAAGGATTGTTGAGGTCACCGAATCATGTTCACCATCAACTGAGGTACGCATAGTCTTTCTTCTCGGCTTTTTGGTTCAGTGCGGTTGAAGCTACTTTGTCATGCTTTTTTCACGAAATGATGATAATCATTTTCTTGTTTTAAGGACCAGATAGTAATTTTATGGATAATGGAATCTGAGAAATACTTTTTAACTAACTTTAGAGAGTGAAAAATAACTGAAACTCCAATAGGAAGGATATCATTGAAAGTTTATTTACGAAAAAAGAAAAAATCATCAAACTTTGTGATTAAGGTTTATGTGTCTAATTGTAAGTGCTTATGTCGTTGCTTGGGGTTAAAAATTGATCATCATTTTCCTTGTTTTAAGATTTAAGATTTAAGATGAGTAAAATAAAGGATGCAATCATGACATTCCTACAGCAATCTAAGCTGTATACTATTCTAGCTCTGTCTTGGCTTAATTTGCAAATACTAATGCCACTTTTTCCTCCCAATTTTAGGACTCTTCCCCTTGGTGGACTCCCAAATCAGTGTCCTATTTCAATTCAAGGTTGAATATTTTGTGGTGTCAAGTTCAAGTTATGAGCCGAATGATATTTGGTGTCTTGATGATATTTGCAATTGCATATTTGCTCCTCATGAGGTCAACAACATCATCACAGAATATGCCAGTTACTTTCATCCTTTTGATGTTAGGAGTTGGTTGCGGATATTGTGGCAAGCTGTGTGTAGATACATTGGGAGGGAATGGTTATGTGTGGCTCTTATATTGGGAGATGCTGTGCTTGCTGCATTTCTTCTGTATTGGCTTCACGTCAGTTTTCTACCAAGTCCTTTATGGACCCGTTACACCCGCACAAACATTTAAGGAGAATCCCATTATCCGGTACTGGATTCGCCGATTTCTGTTCTATGCTACTATGCTCGCGTTTCTACCGTTGCTTTGTGGTCTCACGCCTTTTGCTAGCCTATCAGAATGGAAAGACCATTTATTATTGAAGGTGTCAGATTTTAGCGAAATCGATTCCTAAATCCTTCCTCTTTACACCTTGAGCTGCCTATAGAATGTGGTAAACCACAAGCCAAGCTCCATGTATTTATTGTATTTGTGTACACATTTTACCTTTTTGCCTGAGTAATGAGTATGCTTTACTTATGGTAAGTGAACAAGCCAAGTCTTGTTATGCTAATTATTCCCCGTACAGTGTAATATTGTAAGTTATGCAATGAGTATTGCATTGGCAGCCATGTTTTGCATTGGATAATTGATCCTTGTTTTGTAATTTATGTATAAGAATACAAGAATACGATATAGTACGGGTGTTGCAAGGTAGAACAAATAAGTATGCTTAATTGCATAAATCAAAATAGAAATATTTAAGTTAAATTTAAATTATTCTAAGGAATTTGGTATTAAGTTTACGTGAATCAATCATATGAAAAAGTGAAAATAATGGGAAAAAATAAAGTGATTAGGGACTAAGACCTGTCGAAATATTATATTGACTAAAATTTCAAATTGATCCTCAAATATGTTTTTGATTTGCCATTTTAGTCTTTCAATTTGTTTTGTACTTCTATTAGTCTCTGATCTAGCTAGTAACACATATCATTGCACCTTAAAGAATCAGTCTAAACATCCAAGGTTTGGTCGAAGCATTTTATGGAATTGATGAGAAAGTGATGACACGTCATTTTAAATAATTTTTAAATTTTTTTTTTATATTTTTTTAGATTTTAATCAAATTTTTTATGTTTTTTTTAGTAAAATTTTATAAATAATCAAGTATTTAGAATTGTGTTAATATTTTTGTGTTTTCAAAAATTTTTGTCTCAAATTAACAAAAAATTAAAGTCGTTTTTAACAAAAAAATATGAAACTAATTTAAAAAGGTTCAACCATATCTAAAGAATATAAAAACCGAACGCCCTGCCTTTAGCATGGACGTCGCTGGGCGTTCGACGGTCCACCTTGCAAGCCCGGTGGCCAGCTCTCTACGCTTGGTGGCCCTCCTTCAATTTGCACACAAGCCCGGTGTCCCTTGGTGCAAGTAGGCCCACGCCCAAATTTTCTCACTCTAAGTCTGGCGATCAACACTTCTCAACTTTCAGGATGCAACACTAAAGGCCCAAATTTAATAAAGTTTTAATCTTATCCGAAGATTCAAGATTCAAGATATTAGTTAGCATTAATTTCTTCTAAAAAAATAAAGATTGGTTGTTAGGATTTGAATTATTGTTAAGATTTGATTTGAATTTAAGTAGGTAGTTATCTTATCTTTAAGATTAGAGTTAGTTTTTAAATTTGAATTTTAAATAGAACTTATGATATAAATAAATGAACACGATTCACAGGAAAGAAGAATCTGGAGGAGGATCTTCGGATCCCAATCCATCGGATCACATATCTCTCTCATCATTAAGATTAGTTTCTTTTTCTATCATGAGTCATTAAACCTCTCCTGTTGAAGGTTATGAGCTCTGTTTGGTTTTAGGATTAATAATGTAGGTGTTTTTTTTATTTTAATCTATGCTTCTTTACTTTTTCAAAATTGAGTTTTCTTCTTCATCACTAAAGATTAGAACTATTGGAAAATTTTCTAACTCTGTCTTGGATTTTAATTTTATATTTGAAAATTAATTTTAGAATTAATTTAAAACTCATCTCACGATCTTCACTTATCTAAAGCTAGTTCGAATAAGTGACATATAATTTGGCTAGTGATAGTTCTTGAAGATTGTATGGCTTAAAATCGAAACTATTTTTCACCTCTTCTCTCGATTAGTTGACCAAAGGATTGGCGATTAATTGGGTTTAGAGAAACTAAATCACCAAGAGATTATGGTTTGATTATAAATGATTTGCGGTGAAAAGATTTTTTTTGCATGAATTAAATAAAAAAGTATAACCATTGTTCTTTCAAGAATCAAACATCTTTGAAATCTTCAACATTCTCATCTATTGATTTTCTTCTGGCTTCAAGCATTCTCCCAAGTTTTTTCTTCTTTTATTCAATATCCAGAATTCAAAATCTAAGGTTTGATTGATCTAATTAGATATTTAATTAGACATTGCTTGCCTCAATCTATTAATTCTCGTGGAACGATATCCACTCGTTGTGGTATCACTTGAACGATTCGGTACACTTGTCAATATCCATAAGTTTTAATTTTTGCTCATCAAGTTTTTGGCGCTGTTGCTGGAGATTAATTGAGATTGACAACATACGTCCAGTTAAATCCTAACTTAGATCTTGTTTATTTTATTTTCTGATATGTTCTTTTCTTTTATTTTCTATATCTTGTTTAAATTCTTCTCTTCTTTTTTTATTCTTTCTTTTATTCTGCAAGATACGTTTGATCTTTTCTTTGTTTGTGTATCTAAGAAAATGATGGAGTTGAATGCTATGGAAAAAATTCTATTAAACAATAAACTCATAATTCAACAACTTTTCTTACTCATAAAACAAGTGAAACAAATGCAGTGTAAGCCACTGAGATATTTCTCGAAGTAAAAAAATTATTCATCTTTTTCTTGATGAAAAAATCACCCCAATCTTGGTTGGGAAAATTAAGGACAAGGAACTTTAACCCAATGCAATTCTACAATCCTCAGAAACCTTCGTCTCTTGAAATTGCTGTAGAAAAGTTGTGTCAAATCACCTCGTTTGTTCAAGAAGCTTCCATCTCATCTCTTGAGAGTGCCGTAGAAAAATTGTCCCAACCACTGCTTCCTTCGTGCAACTAACTTAAAATTTCATAGAAGAAACAAGAACAAATTTTAAACATCAAAAAGTTTTAATAAAAAATTTAGAAGTGCAAGTAGAACATATTGTCCAACAATTGGCAGAGAAGCAAAAACATTCCCTTCAAAATAAAACAATGCTAAATCCTATGAAAGAATACAAGAAAATCAATATAAAGGGTTCATATCTGAGTAAAATAAAAGAAGGCACAAAGGGTAACTTAATTAATTCATTGAATCGAGAAGCCATTAATAAAAGAGTCCTTAAGAAAAATTCACACTCAAAATTTAAAGAAATGGAAGAGTCAAAAGATGAGTTGGTGAAGAAAATAACTCCCACTATGTGCATGCACAAAATTTTATAGGGAGATGTTAGGAAATTATTAGATTTCCTAACTTATTTGTGGGCAATACATATATTAATTATAATCACAAATTATGCTATTTCAAATTAAATGACTTATATAATGATGATCTCATTTATTATTTTAAATGCTAAATTGAATAAGTCATTATTACTTTTGATTTGGAATTAAATGAGAATAAAACCAGATATTATCTTTTGTTCCATAGATAATTATCTTTTTGGATTTTAGATATATTATCTTTTGGGCTTTAGATACTATTTTATTTGAGCTTAAGGGTTTAATGGGTGCCATGCTCAAATATAAATAGACCTTTAGGGTTTCGGTCCCCAATATACCAAAGCCGCCTTTGTTACTCTTTCTCCATCAAAAGAGTTGCAGTTCAGTCTCCTAGGAATACAGAAGGTTTTGGTTGAGGAAGATCGAAAGAACCACAAGATCTAAACTCTTCCAATCGTATGATTTATGTTTATGAATTCAGGTACGCTTCCGCATTCGAGTATGATATATATTTTTGGTGATTCAATATGGATGATTCTGGGTTATTGAAATTAATTTATTTCAACAAGTGGTATCAGAGCCATCCATGATTTAGTCATCGAAAATATTTAATTTTTATTTTTTTTTATTATCGAATCAATATATATGTATGCTGTTTACGTTGTGACATTGTGGCACGCATACGTATGAACTTGTTTGCATTGTGTGCGCGCATCAATGTTATATATAAATTGATAAGTATATACATATATATCCATCGATATGCCCTCTTTTATATATATATATATATATATATATATATATATATATATATATATATATATATATATATATATATATATATATATATATATATATATATATATAATCGAAAGAATAATAATATATGTATATATAAATGGCTGAAAAGGTAAGCAAGTTTAACGCAAACATATATATATATATATATATATATATATATATATATATATATATTCTTGTGGGTTGATAATGTAATATAAGCATGTTTTAATTTTTGTATATATATATGTATAACGATACTCATAAACTTGGTAACTCATTCTGAAATATTAAGGATTAAGTTTCCTTTTATTATTATTGTTTTTGGTGTTATACATATTTATTTTATTAAAAAATTTAATTCCTTTTATGGTATATTGTGAATTCAATTTTATTTCACAATAATATTAGCAATATCTAAATATGTGTATAATTAAGGAGGTCACACAATATTATATAGTTATTTTATATTGTGTCTTATAATTTTATGCTATATAAGTATTTTAATTTTGTTGCATAAAATATTTTTTTTAATTGTTACATAAGGAAATTAGTAACAATTTGGATTATTATACCCACCTAATTTATAAAGATTTGGTTTTGAAATAAATTGATTGAACATTATGCTGCCAAAGTAGCCTCTTTTGTGAAAATTAATTTATTCAAAACATTAGGAATATGGTGATATGTAATTCATGCGAATATTGGTCAGCCCAAAGGAAGGTCTGTATTTGGCTGAATTACATACACATATTGATGGTAAATAAATATTTGGGTAACTGATTAAGAATAAAGTAATACTTATTATTTATGCGAACAATAATCGGCCCAAAGGAAGTTTATTGTTTGGCCAAATAATAAGCATTACACACTTTTGTTTATTTTCTATTAATTATGCGGACAATAATCGGCCCAAAGGAAGGTTATTGTTTGGCCAATTAATAGAAAATATATGCGGTAATAAATAGGTTGCGAAGTTTAAGTTTCCATGTGCGTATTGAGTCGGTCCAAAGAAAGGCTTAATGTGTGACAGGAATTTTGACAATATTTGATTACTGCAATGAGAGTATCACTTACAGTTAATTTTTCTATCCAAAGATTGAAAATTAATGTTGTGCTGGATATCTCAATATGGATTTTTTTACCCATTAATTAACTAATATTTACTGCATGTTTCTTTTATTCTAATCCAGAAATTATGGCTTTAGCTACCAATGTTTCTGCACAAATTAGCAGTATTCCTATGCTGAATGGTTCAAACTTTAAAGTTTGGAAAGATACCGTGGAGATTGTCCTCGGTTGTATCGATCTAGATATAGCTCTTCGAGAGGAGAAACCCACTTCCACTCCGGAAAATCTCAATGAGGTTAAAATAGAGAAGTGGGAGAGATCCAATCGAATGAGCATTATGATCATGAAACGCTCAATTCCTGAGGCGTTTCGGGGCTCAATTATTGAGGATAAAGATGCCAAACAGTTTCTAAAGGATGTTGAGAAATTCTTTATTAAGAAATTCAGTGCTCACATGGCTTTATATTCTCAGTATAAAAGAAAGCGTGATACTACTGTGGATGCGCCTTCTCAGCAGAAAAAGGCTAAGAAACAGGATCAAGTTTCAACCTGTTTCTTCTGTAAGAAGGTGGGACACATGAAGAAGGATTGTACCAAATATGCCACTTGGCGTGTAAAGAAGGGTATAATTCTTACTTTCGTTTGTTCTGAGGCTAGTTTAAGTTATGCACCTGTTGATACTTGGTGGGTAGATTCTGCTGCTACTACTCATGTAAGTGTCACTATGCAGGGTTGCCTGTGGAGCCGACCGCCAAATGATGCTGAAAGATACATCTACGTGGCAGACGGCAATATGGTTGCAGTCGAAGCTATAGGAACCTTTAGATTATGTTCCACGAGTGGATTTTACTTGGATTTATTAGAGACATTTTATGTACCGTCATTTAGACGAAATTTGGTTTCTGTTTCTCGTTTGGATAAATCAAGTTATTTTTGTTCATTCGGAGACAATAAAGTCAGTCTCTTTTACAATTCGAATAATATTTGCTCTGGTCATTTGGTGGATAATCTATATAGGCTTAACTTAAATTCCTATAATAATGAAATACTGCAAACGGGTACAAAACAAAAACTGAATGAGAATTTGGCATCATTATGGCACAAACGCCTAGGCCACATCTCTAAACAGAGAATTTAGAGGCTCGTGTCGGATGAAATTCTCGGACCCCTAAATTTGGCGGACTTTAAAGTCTGCATTGAGTGCATAAAGGGGAAAAGGACAAACGAAAGGAAATTAGGTGCCGAGAGAGCTAAAGATGTCTTAGAACTAATACATACCGATATATGTGGCCCATTCCCTACTGTCTCTTGGAATGGACAACGGTACTTTATTACGTTCATAGGTGATTACTCTCGTTACGGGTATCTATATTTAATTCATGAAAAGTCCCAAGCCTTGGATGTTTTCAAGTCTTTCAAAGCTGAAGTTGAACTTCAACTTGGAAAGAAAATTAAAGCTGTCAAATCTGATCGTGGTGGTGAATACTACGGAAGATATGACGGTTCAGGAGAGCAACGTCCTGGGCCTTTTGCTCTTTTCCTAGAGGAGTGTGGTATTGTTCCGCAATACACTATGCCAGGCAAACATAGCATGAATGGTGTTGCAGAGCGAAGGAACCGAACTCTTAAGGATATGGTGAGAAGTATGATTAGTCATTCTTCCTTGCCTGAATCACTCTGGGGAGAAGCCTTAAAGACCGCAGTGTACATCCTTAATAGGGTGCCAAGCAAAGCAGTTAACAAAACCCCATATGAAATTTGGACTGGGAAAAGGCCTAGTATAAAGCATATGCATATTTGGGGATGTCCAGCTGAGGCGCGACCTTATAGGCCGCATGAAAGAAAATTGGACTCAAGGACAATTAGTTGCTACTTTGTTGGTTACGCTGAGCGTTCACGGGGGTACAAGTTTTACAATCCTGTATCAAGGTCTATTTTTGAGACGGAAAATGCGAGATTTCTTGAGGATGTTGAGTTTGGGGGGGAAGGAAATATTAGGAATGTTGCTTTTGATGAGGATTCTATAACTGACAATGATCAGGACCTTGTGCCTATTATTGTTCAAGATACAGTTATAGTACAAAAGCACAATGAGAATCCTGTTGTAAATCCAGCTACAGTACAGGAAAATAATGAGAATCCTCCTCAAACCCAACCCATACAGCAAGCTCAACAACCTCAAGAAGTGTCATTAAGGAGAAAATCCATCTATGATCTCAAACAAGCTTCCTGTTAATGGTATCACAAGTTTAATTAAGTCATTACCTCATGGTTTTAAGGTAAATATTATAGATGAATGTGTATACCGCAAGTTCAGTGGGAGTAAATACTTTTTTTTGGTCTTGTATGTTGATGACATTCTACTTGCCAGCAATGATATAGACTTGTTGCATGAAACTAAGAAATTTCTATCGAACAAATTCGAAATGAAAGATCTTGGTGATGCCTCTTTTGTATTAGGAATCGAGATACTAAGAGATCGTTCTCAAGGTATTCTTGGATTATCACAAAATAACTATATCGAAAAGATTTTAAGTAGATATGTCATAGAAAATTGTAGACCAATGGACACACCCGTAGTTAAAGGAGACAAGTTTAGTCTCAAGCAATGCCCCAAAATGATCTTAAGAAGACAACAATGCATGATAAACTTTATGCATCAGCAGTAGGGAATTTAATGTATGCTCAAGTCTACATATATCCCGATATATCATTTATAGTGGGAGTGTTGGATAGATACTTGAGCAATCTGGATATGGATCATTGGATAGCTGTTAAACGCGTAATGTGTTGTTTAAAGAAAACAAATGATTACATGCTTACTTATCGGAGATCAGAAAATTTGGAGATCATTAGGTACTCTGATTCCGATTTCATGGCATATGGTTGCGAAACTTTGTCACTGAGCTTCGTATAGTAGATGACATTGAAAAGCCATTAAAGATATTCTGTGACAACAAGTCAGCAGTATTATACTCCAACAACGATAAGAGCTTGACAAAATCGAAGCATACAGACATCAAGTTCTTAGTTGTCAAAGAGAAAGTTTAAGAAAAACAGATTTCCATAGGACATATAGGAACAGAGTATATGCTAGCAGACCCATTACCAAGGGATTGACCCCTAAAGTCTTTCATGAGCACACTGCTCGGATGGGTGTCAATATTTGTAATGTCTTGGTTTAGTGGGAGTTTATGCTATATGTCCTATGACAGATATTGAGTTATTTTTTTGCAGAATTAAGTTGATGGTTTATTTCATGTTATGTGAAATGTTCATTTTGCAATATTTGTATTGTGTTTGATCTCAATAAAGTTGGACCAGCTGGAAATAGACATGCATGAGATCACTTGGCATGTAATTTCCATATTACTCATCCAAATTTGATCTATGTCGTTGAGTATATTAGGATGGTGATTGGCGTGGTTTAGTCACGGCATTTAATGTGATAAAAGCTGCGGTAGTTCCATATCTAATGTATGAGACGGACCAGATTGTTAAAGTAATGAGAGAAATAGCATTCAGATGCGCGCATAAAGTTTATAAAGATGTGATTATTTGTCAAGAAATAATATATGTATAGCCCAAGTGGGAGATTGTTAGGAAATTATTAGATTTCCTAACTTATTTGTGGACAATACATATATTAATTATAATCACAAATTATGCTATTTCAAATTAAATGACTTATATAATGATGATCTCATTTATTATTTTAAATGCTAAATTGAATAAATCATTATTACTTTTGATTTGGAATTAAATGAGAATAAAACCAGATATTATCTTTTGTTCCATAGATAATTATCTTTTTGGATTTTAGATATATTATCTTTTGGGCTTTAGATACTATTTTATTTGGGCTTAAGGGTTTAATGGGTGCCATGCTCAAATATAAATAGACCTTTAGGGTTTCGGTCCCCAATATACCAAAGCCGCCTTTGTTACTCTTTCCCCATCAAAAGAGTTGCAGTTCAGTCTCCTAGGAATACAGAAGGCTTTGGTTGAGGAAGATCGAAAGAACCACAAGATCCAAACTCTTCCAATCGTATGATTTATGTTTATGAATTCAGGTACGCTTCCGCATTCGAGTATGATATATATTTTTGGTGATTCAATATGGATGATTCTGGGTTATTGAAATTAATTTATTTCAACAGAAGATTCTAAATTTGTGGTGCAAACACAGAATGCTTAATTCAACAACAAAGAAAGTTGTTTACAAAGAGGTAACAAAGTTGTGAAAAACATTCCAATTAGTGAATATCTTTTCCTTATCTTTTTTATTAAAGTGTTTTTTTTAATTAATTAAAAAAAATTTTCTTTTTCATTTAAGCATCCTATAGTTACATTTTTCTTCTTTTTATTTTTCTGCATTTTTTATTTTTTTTTCTATTCTCCTGTTTTGGTTTATATTATTTTTCAAAAATTTTTAATATATATATATATATATATATATATATTATTAGATTGATTTTAGCGACCAACAAAATAGCGACTGATTTTGCGACCAATCAAAATGTTTTATGGAGAGGCTGAAGTTAATTGTAAGGTATTGGACCAGAAGGACTATTATGAGAGAAATCTATTCTTTATTTAATAGCACTTTCATTTTGTGTTGGTTGTTGATGTCAAATAAAGATTAAACGATAGAGCTTAGTTTAGCTAACTGATCTGCCTACTTGCCTTTAGGGATCAGAACTCTTTTTGAATTTGATTTGATTTTGTTTGCCAAGGCTTTCTTTCTCTTTTCATTTGCTTTTTATGTTTATGTTCCTTTTTTTTTTCTAAATAACTTTGGAATATGAATGTGCAGTAGATATCTATCACCAGAGTATGTAATAGATGGAGTTTACTCGACAAAATCCGATGTATTTAGCTTTGGTGTGTTGGTATTGGATATCATAAATGGGAAGAGAAACAGAGGCTTCAATCATCAAGATCACCACTTTAACCTTCTTGGTCATGTAAGCATGGACTTGTTTGGTCATGTAAGCATGGACTTGAATTATAAGAAAAAGTATATGTAACCAAAAGCTTACCAGTCAAAAACTAAACAAAATTATATTAATTTATATTAATAATTAATTTTAAATTTATGAAATTCAAAATTTAAAAAATTTAAAATTAATTAAGTAAACCTAATTAAAACCTATAAAAACCTTTTTTTTCTCTTTCACGTTAACCTACCCACCTCCAACAATC
This sequence comes from Arachis ipaensis, assembly GCF_059453495.1. NCBI lineage: Eukaryota > Viridiplantae > Streptophyta > Magnoliopsida > Fabales > Fabaceae > Arachis > Arachis ipaensis. The sequence continues at coordinate 112,043,284 of NC_142435.1, read as the reverse complement.
ACACAAACAGACCTCTCACCAATGCTGCTGGAAGTGCCGGCGACTTCCATACTCTCCGGGACGCTCTCAACAAGCGCATCCAATACAACTGCTTCAACACGAAGTCCACCTTCGACTTTGTCACCGACAAAACCTTCTCCTCTTCCCTCCTCAACCACCTCCTCAATTAGCTGCAAAAGGATGCTGGAAGAAGAGCAGTGTGGCGACGCCGTTCTTGGAAGGCTGGATTTCTGGCTCTACTATGTTACCTACATTTGCGGAGGAACTATTGGGCTTGTGTACAGCAATAACCTGGGACAGATTGCGGAGCCAGTGGGCACGAGTTGTGACACTTCTACACTTGTGATAGTGTATGCCTCATTTTCCTTCTTCGGTCGCTTGCTTTCGGCTCTACCCGACTATATTGGTAGCAAATTGTACTTTGCAAGGACTGGTTGGCTATGCATTGCACTAATACCCTCCCCGATTGCATTCACATTCATGGCGCTATCACAAACTCCCCTCGCACTCCCCATAGACACGGCGTTGATAGGCGTCAGTTCCGGATTCAAGTCCGGTGCTTCTCATCAGAATAGCCGTGAGAGAGATTATAAAAAAAACATTCATTTAATATGAAAAAAAACATCCTAATACTTAACAAAAGAAACATTCAATTATATTTTAGTAAAAATAATTAAATATCTATAAAATTTAAAAAAAAATATGAAATTTTTAAAGAAATAGAGACATTCACATTTGTAATACAAAAAAATTCGAAAAATATATAAAAGAATATCCATTTAGTATGAAAAAGAAACATTCTGATACTTAGCAGAAGAAATATCCATATATATTAACTCGTAGAGATTTTGGATTGATCCAAAAGTATTTGGCTGATTTTTGGCTAATACCCTTTTGGTTTCCTAGCATTGCTTGAATTATAATTAATCAAGCTTGATATACTTCTAAGTTTTATTATCAACCAAATGTATAAAAAATGTGCAGGCATGGAGATTGTTTACAGAAGCAAAGGCTATGAAATTGTTTGTAATGCAATAAGAGACACATCGAATTTATTGCAGGTGCAGATAGTAGGATATAATTATGCATAAATAAAATATTAACATTTAATATTATATTATTCATTTTTTATAAAATAGCAATATTAAACTAATTTGGTTTATGAGATACGTTCAGTACTTCCACAAATAATATCTTACATATTTGATTAGAATGAGAGTTATTCATTGTACTTATCCATTTTTCTTGAAGTTCTGATTTAACATTTGATTTATTTTATTACACTCTTTGTATTCAATTTCTGTCTCATAATTGAACAAAATCACTAAGTAGAGAAGTTAACACCAATCACATAATTTTTGCATGAGCTAAAACTAATTAAACTTACATAGTTTTGAATACAGCAATTTACCAAACTAAACTAATAATTCATCCTAGGTTGACAAACTATGCTACTATTGAAGTCCTCAAAAAATCTCTATACAATTGCATTAATTGATCTCAGTTTTCATCACCCTGCTGGAACCCCAAATTGAGGTTTAGGCCTTGTTCCTTACTCTGACCAGTGATGGTGCGTGCAACTGCTTCAGCCAATGCTGCAGTGAACTCAGGATCTTTGATTAAGGAATTTGCATATTCTTCAATTTTGGTGTTACTTTTTTGCATAGTAACATCATCACAACATAGTCTTATTGAATCTGTTTGATGAGACCATTTTTTATCATTTTCTAAGATTGGAAGATGTAAATCATTATTATTTTTACTATTATTATTGTTATTTTTATTAGCCACTGAGCCTTTGAGAGTGGATGAAGATGGCATCGAAGAATCTTGAATTGCAGCATGGTTGTGCTCTCCATCATAAGTTGCAACTAAAATAGCACAAATAATTATACATTTTTAATAACTGTTTTATCTTTGTAAAGTTATAAAGTAATGAATAGTAAACGGTGCAATATAATTTGGGTTCAATGATTGGCATGATAACATGAAGTCATGAACAGTTTCTTGTGTAGAGCATCAACTTATATTATATTCATATGCTAATATACTATAGTGGTAATTTGTTTATTTATAAATTGTTTTGAGTTCTAATTATGTTAACGATTTTTGCAGTTTTAATTGATACAAAATATGAACCATTGATCCCTAAGGAAAAAAAGTCAGCTTAATCAAAGAATGCAATATATTAGATACCCAATTTGTAAGTATATTTAACAAGAAATAGAAATATATATATATTATTATCTTAGGATAAGGCTATATGGACTCGAATCGTAGACTTTCTTGGAGTTTTAGTTTTCTTAAGGGTTTTTTTCTATTTTATATAAATGAAATTTTTTTTTTGGCTTAATTTTTGCATATATTTAGGTCATTGGCTATAAAACCACATCAATGTACATTTACATTTGGATTGTAGATAATAAATTTGATATATTTATGAATTTTGTCTCTTTTAATTTTTATATTTTAATATAAATATTGTGAATATTTTTGGTATTTATTTAAAAAATTGATCTATATTTGATTCTTTTATATTTTGTTGAAATATAATTATTTATAGTGGTATATGTGAAATTAGAAAAAATCTATAATTAGGAAATCAGTAACAGTGACCGATTTAGCTACTGATTTTAGATTTTCAAATCAGATATCAGCAATCGATTTAGCGACCGATTTTATCAGCGACCGATTTAGCAACCGAAAAGTTGGTCGCTATTTAGCGACTGATTCTCTTAGCGACCAATTTAGCGACAAAAAAAGTGGTCGCTATTTAGAGACCGATTTTATTAGCGACCGATTTAGCGACCAATATAGCTTGGTACTAGTATGGTGGCCTTGTTCAAAAATCGATCGCTAAAATCGGTCGCTAATAGTTAGCGACCGAAGTTGGTCACTATTTTCTAATTAGTGACCAAGGTTTTAGCGACCACTAGAATCAGTTGCTAAATCGGTCACTATTTCGGTAATTTCTTATAGTGAATTCTGCTATCTACTCATAGCTTTATTTATTGATTCTAATTTTCAAAACTAGTTTTCAAAAATTTTTGTTTTATGACTACTATCATTATTTATCTTCTCAAAGATCAATCTACATGCATGCATGTCACCCTTCTCAATATCACTCTTTTTTATCTCTGATGTCATACTTCACATGCAAGCATGCATCCACACACTTCACACATTCCACATTCACTTAATTACACGTTTATCTTCTCTTTTTCTCTACCCACCTTTCACTTCACAATATATTTCACCCTCTTCTCACTTATACGTCCGAATCTAGAGATTTGGCCAAACTCTAAGTTTAATGTTAAAAGTGGTTAGGAAAATTTATTTTGCATCTATTAAGATATTATTTTAAGAAACTAATATGTCTGGATTCAAGAAGAGGACAATGAAAATAAATAAAAGGAATAAGTATGATTTTTGTTCCCAACATAGAGGCTGAAAATTTAATTCATCCCCGGCCTTTTTTCGCTCCAAAATGGTCCCCAAGATTTCAATTTGTTTTAAAATTGTCCTTTTTACCAATTTTATTTTTTATTACCAAATTACCTTTCATTAAAAAAATTATAAAATAAAATAAATATAAAATAAAAAAAAGAAGAAAGAAAGGGATACAGAGAAGGGGGGTAGGGAGAGAAAGAAAGGGAGGCGCAGAAAAGAGGGGGGGCAGAAAAGGGGGGAGAGAAGGGGACCGCCGCTGTACTACTGCCGTCGCACCACCGTCCCGCTGCCCTGTCGCCCTGCACCACCGCACCACCACCAGAAGAAAGAAAGGGATACAAAGAAGGGGGTGGGAGAGAAAGAAAGGGAGGCGCAGAAAGGGGGGGAGAGGAGGGGACCGCCGCTGCACCACCGTCGTCGCACCACCACCCCACCGCCCTGCCGCCCTGCACCACCGCACCACCACCATTTCCATTTCTTCTTCTTCTTCCTCGCCGCCTCGCCGCCCTACCGCCATGCACCACCACCATTTCTTCTTTTTCTTCTTCCTCTTCTTCTTCTTCTTTCTCGCTGCCCCGCCGCCCTGCCTCCCTACCGCCCTGCATCACCGCACCACCACCATTTCTTCTTCTTCTTCTGAACTGGATTTTTTGTGAAATTTCTGGTTGTTGATTATTGTTTAAAGTGCATGTTACTTGATTTTTCTGCTGGTGATGATGATGATGACCATGATGATACTGGTGGTGGTGGTGGTAGTTCTGGTTGGGGTAGATTTCTGTTCTGGTAGTGGTGGTGGTTGATTTTGGTTGATTTTGGGATGAAGGGAGAAGGGTATTTTCGTCCGAAGGACGATTTTAAAACAAACTGAAACTTTGGGGACCATTTTTGGAGCGAAAAAAGGCCGGGGACGAAATAAATTTTTAGCCTTTACGTTGGGGACCAAAATCATACTTATCCCTAAATAAAAATATGATAAATTTGAATTATATTTCTCTGATAGTTAGTTAGATATTTTTTTTATTTTTTATTTTTTTATGTATTTTATTTTCAAATTAATTTCCAAAAAAAGGACGTCTAGCGATTTTTAAAATTCAAAATTTAGTTTTTAAAATTTTAGTATACATTATTCATTTTTACTTTTTTTCTTCCATCACATTATGTTTTCTTTAAAATTTTTATCCTTGTTTTTCCTTTCTTTATGTTGTATCAAAATTTTTTCTTTTGCTTGTTCCTCCGGTGATCGATCAATTGTATATTTCTTAATGAAAAAAATTGAATAATGAATTCAAAACAAAAATGGTGGTGTTAAAAAAGATGCAGTTATATTTAATGTACTTAAGATATTTGAATTTTGTAAAAACAGAAGGGAACTCTCCAAAAACAAGACTATGAAGAAGTATTATTAGAATTCAAATCAATTTCTTGAAACAATGAAAAAAAAAGTCTAGAAAGATAAAAAAAAAAACAAAAGTTATAAGGTTTTGAGCACCAATGACTAGAGTTTAATTATGTGCCTGTGATGTTTATGTTTCAAAGAGAGATTTGGGCAAGTAAATCCAATGAATGCCTTATGGTCCGGTAACTTGAGCCAACTGGTTTGGAATTATCGATTGAAAGCCCATATTCAAGAGTTGCCTTGAAAAAAAATATTTAGAGTCCAAAGAGGCTTTGGATGTATCGATCAACAAATTCCTAGTTATGTGCTTGTGGTGCGATTGTGCCAAGGAAAAACTTGGATAATTAAATCCATAGGGTGCTTTATCACGCAGTAATTTGGGCCAATTGGCCCGAGATTATCGATTGAAAGTCCATTAAGAGCTACCTTGTGATAGATCACTTAGAGTCAAAAGTCTCAAAGATCTTTTCATGAATTAAATGTAATAACTGCCTTCAAGTCGTATAAGTCCAAAAGAATTCTCATAATACAATTCAGATCTAAGTTCTTGAAAATTCTCAAATTCTATGCAAGATTCATCAAAGATAAGAAAAGACGAATATAATCACAAGAATTATCATAAATCTCACTTTCATTCTTTAAAAAAAAAATTAATTTTGCAAGCTCTTCAATTCTTTTCACTTAAAATAAACTCTATCTACTTTTCTTTTTATTTGAGTACAAGCAAAATTTTAAATTTGGTGTTGTGATGACACGTCATTTTAAGCAGTTTTTTAGGATTTTTTTAAATTTATTTTTTTAGATTTTAATCAAATTTCTTATGTTTTTTAGTGTAATTTCATAAATAATCAAGTATTTAGAGTTGTGTAAATATTTTTGTGTTTTCAGGAGTTTTTGTCTCAAAATAACTAAGAATTAAAACATTTTTAACAAAAAAATACAAAACCGGTTGAAAAAGGCCCAACCAAACCCAAGAAACATAAAAATCAGATACCCAACCTTTAGCATGGACGCACAGTGGCCCACCTTGCAAGAACGGCTAGCTCTCTACGCCCAGTGGCCCTCCTCCAATTTGCACACAAGCCCGGTGTCCAACCACACAAGCCCGGCATCCCTTGATGCAAGTAGGCCCACACCCAAATTTTCTCACTCCAAATCCGACGTTCAATACTCCTCAACTTCCAAAATGCAACATTTAAGCCTCAAATTCAATTATACAATTTATGAGAAGTCTTAATCTTGTTTGAAGATTCAAGAGATTAGTTAGCATTAACTCATTCTAAAAAAATATAGATTTAGCTGTTAGGATTTATTTCTAAATTAGATTTGAATTGAATTTAAGTAAATAGTTATCTTATCTTTTCTAAAGATAAGATTAGAGTTAGTTTTTGAATTTGAATTTTAGATAGAACTTATGATATAAATAAGTGAACAAGGTTCACAAGAGAGAAAAATCTGGAGGAGAATTTTCGAATCCCAATCTATCGGATCACACATCTCTCTCATTATTAAGATTAGTTTTTTTTTTTTTTCTTATCATGAGTCACTAAATATCTCCCCTGTTGAATGTTAGGAGCTCTGTTTGATTTTAGGATTAATAATATAAGTATTTTCTTTATTTTAATTCATGCTTCTTTGCTTTTTCAAGATTAAGTTTTGTTCTTCATCACTAAAGGTTAGAACTATTGAAAAATATTCTAATTTTGTCTTAGATTCTGATTTTATATTTGAGAAAATTAATTTTAAAATTAGCTTATAATTCATCTCACTTTCTTCACTTATCTAGAGCTAGTTCGAATAAGTGACATATAATTCGGCTAGTAATAGTTCTTGAAGATTGTGTGGCTTAAAATCAAAACCGTTCTTCATGTCGTCTCTTGATTAGTTGACCAAGGGATTGGCGGTGAATTAGGTTTAGAGAAATTAAATCGTCAAGGGATTAAGGCTTGATTATAAATAATTTGCTATGAAAAGATTTTTTGCATGAATTAAATAAAAAAACATAAACATTGTTCTTTCAAGAATCAAACATCTCCAAAGTCTTCTACATTTTCATTTATTAATTTTCTTCCAATTTCAAACATTCTCCCAAGTCTCTATTATTTCTTCTTTTATTCAAGATCCACAATTTAATTGATCTAATTAGATATTTAATTAGACGTTATTTGCTTCAATTCGTTAATCCTCATAAATTTTAACCTAATATTATTTGAACTATTCGGTACACTTGTCACTACCTTTTCGCTCGTCATTCAGATAAGGCGGCAATTGTTTCCAATTTGTTGAATTGTGTCCCACGTATGCCACATGAAAACTCTACCATACTATACCATTATTCTTGACTCTCAAGTACTCACTAAATGATCCTCATTCATGCACTGATGTTTGGTCCATCAATCAATGATTCAAATGGGTGTCCCCACGGATGGTCATAATCCCAGCATATCTTAGTAGTGGAAATATATGGCACAATGATGACTGCATTACCCGTTAAATGCAAATGTTACTAAAGTATTCATAGTTAAAAAAATTTGCAAGTTGAAGAAAAACTTTCTGAAATAGACTAATAGTTGATTTGTTAAGATGCTAGCCCATTGGCTAGCCACAGCTGTTATTTAACATGGTAGTAGTGATACTAATTCTTTAGTCATAACAATATGGGGTTTGTTATTGTAACATAAATCATGTTGCAGCTTCCAACAAAACTACCTTGGAGGAAGAAGCTTTGCCTGAAAACTGATGTAACATAGATAAGAATTCACCAAAACGAAATTGCAGATTAATTTAAACGAAAGGTTTTTGTGTGTGCGTGTAAACGTACAAGTTTCATGTGCTGAAAGTGAAAAGTGAAAAGAACACCTAACTGCTGCTTCATCATTATGGACAGACAAAGACTATTGAATTCATAGTTTCACCGCCTCCAATATCTCTGTCTCCATCCTTCTTAATTTTTTTCTGTTTGCTACTTCTGCCTTCTTGGTCCCTCTTCATCAATGCTAAAAACGATTTCTTCTTTAAAATTTTAGTATATTATTATGTCAATATATTTGAAAATAGACATACAGAATAATGCATATTAAATATTATTGGCATATATGGTATGGGAACCTAATAAGCCAAGAATAAGGATAGAAAGTGATAATTATATGTTGAGGAAATCCAGATTCACCAAACGGTAGGTGGCTGGCAATGTTCAAAAAGAAGGGCAGTTTATAGAGGTATACCACATGGGCATGTTCTGTTTACCCAGCTATGTCTCTACTCTCTAGGAATAAAGAATCTTCAATGTAGTAGTTTAACTATTTTGACTTTGGTCTCTTCAATTTGGAGTTTTAATTGGGGTGGCCTGTGGCCTACTATTTTGTATATATAATCCACAATGATGGTCTCTGAAGTCAGTGATTTTGCAAGCTGAATATAGTTGTATAAATTGGATGAATATCAACTTCCAGAAGTATGTCGGCGACTGATTATGATAACTTTCTTATTTAATTTAAATTTTTTATATAGTACTAGTACTTCCGAGAAGACATGCAATATAATACAACAGTCAAAGCCAAAGGGACAAGTTCATTAATTCCAAGGTAGCGAAAATGTAATATAATGCAACTGTTTTACTTCTTTTTTTTTTTTTTGGGACAATTATTGAACTCCTGAAGTTAGTAAAATAGAAATTCGCCAACTCGTTAAACTACGTTAGAATGGGAACTTACGAAGACATTCCGATACTTAATTTGTGTACAATATGTTTTATGATAACCAGATTTATCATTTTCGATAGTGTTTTCTCCCTCTTTTACCGGAATAACAGCTTTACACCTTAATATATGTTATCATTTCACCGTTGTGCATACTCTTGAATATTTCAGGTAATGCTTACTGGCTCAGAATTATTTCCACGTGTATCCTTTGGTCTTAATTTGAGGGATCGAGGTATGACGAATCCAAGGTTCAGTGGATCCTTAATCCCTTCTTCCTTTCTTGTGTCTTCACAACCTCATGTTCATAGCGATTCCTAGGCTTCTTTATGTCATTTACTTTTGAAATTGGACTTAATCCAGAAGAAAAAACAATTTTATTAAAATTTGGCCAACACTTGACCAGCAAAAGAAAAGTAAGCAATCATATACCATTAGATGTAATTTCATACCATTAAAAATATTAATGATGACTAATTGATGGCTACAAATTACAAAACTTGCTGGCCTCCGAACACTCCTCTATTCAGAATAGTGCTGCATACTCGATTTCCACTGAGCTTTTGCACTTCTCTTGATCAATAATCTTGTTTAAGGAGGAAAATTTGGTTTGGATACCATGTTGTACTAACGTGAGTTACAAATTTATGCATTGAGTAAAAATGTTGTCCAAGAAAACAGAATATGTATACAAAAATTCTTAGCTAACTGCACTTTGCATTTTGAGAGAAGTGACAAACTTCACTTAATTTGAAAGACATTTTGCAGTGCTGCATATATAAGCCAAATAAACTTATTTATTATCCTTTACAATTACGAAAATGCTGAGATTCAGAAAAAAGCTGCAAGAGTACACAGTAGAACACAAGGACAACACAGTCAATGAACCAAAGTGTATTTATTATCCAACTTTTTAAGGTAAAGAGTTGGTGTAGACATAGTCTTCATTCTCCAAAATAGCTTCTTGAGACCCATCATCATTTCCTTCCTTGCACTCAAGATCACAACCACCTCTTCTCTGCATCATAATGTAACAATTTATAATTCAGTCAACCATGAAAACTTTGAATCTGAACCAATCCAAATCCAATATGCACAAGTCAAAAACACTCCAAAGAAGTTTCAACAGATAAATAAACAGAGAAGGTTTAAACTCACAATAGTTGCAGAACCTCCAGAACCACTATCAACAACAACAACTTCACTGTTAACTGCTTCTTCACCTTGAACAACACATATCATCCCATTCATGATTATCAAAATCAGAAAGAGAAACAAAGCTGATTTGGAGGGCCTCATCAGTAAAGAACCAATATGAACTTTATATCAAAGAGTAGAGCACCGACTATATATATAATGTTATGTATTAATGTTAATTATGTGAAGTATATTATATATAGTTTTGAATTAGAGAGTGTTGAGGTTGATGCTTGACCTGTCCCCGGATTCCCAAGCAGAAAGCTCTTAAACCAAGAGCTAGGTTGGCCAATCTTGGAGGTTTCTCAATTGAAAAGCTTTGTTTATTAAAGAGAACCAAAAGAGAGGGACAAGAGTCTCAAGACTATACTAACTTGAAAGTTAGAACCCCTGCAGGTGCACACAGACACTATGATCCAAAATCCTCAAATAATATATTCTGTTGGTTTTTTTTTTTTTTTTTTTTTTTACTTTTTTACAATTAATTGTATAGTATATCATATTAGAAGAGATGGTTACATACGCAACAGTGCAACACAACAATCTTTGCTATCTGGAGAAATTTATGATAAAATCGAAAATTATTATAATGAATATAATATAATATTAGAGAAGAATTTGTTGGAGTCTCCTTTGGTTAAAGTCTTAAACTCTTAAAAATTGAAAGCAAAGGTAATTCAATTATTTAGTTCACCAAGCAAATAAAGTTACTACTTATGCATAAACAGAGAATCTCCAAATAACAGTATAAAATCAAAGCACCCCCTAAGAGAATTCATGTGATGTTAAGCAAAAATAGTTGTCCGTCCTGTAGTCCCAAATGTGATGTTAACTCTTAAGCTAAAAAATCTGATTGCTGCAGCAGAAAATCCTCTCTACTATTTGGGCTTTTGTTGCCCATGGGCCTATAGTAAATTACTGGCTTATATTTTTGTACAATTAATTTATTTAATAATAATTGAAGACTTATTTGAATGTGACAGCGGTTGTGGCTAACTGGCTAGTGGGACGTTAGAGAGTAGAATGGAAGCAATGAATTGGAAGGAGCAAAGTACTAATGTCTAATTTTAATACAGTATTAGTAGTAAATGAGTATTGTGATGCATTGAATGAGAATGAGAATGGGATGAGTGATGATTTGAATAAAGTGGAGAAGCATAGGTCAAAACAAGATACCATGTATATGGGGTAGGGGGGGTAAGTAATGAAGAAGAATGGGAACAAGAGCTTGTGATTTGAATTGAGATTATGCTGTTGCGTGGGCTGCACCATTCATTCATTCATTCATTAATTCTTCCAAATTGCAGCCTGAGAGACATACGCTTCTTTTCATTCTCTGCTTGTCTACTCTGCTGCCTTACGCCCTACCTCTACTTCACGCCGTTTCCTCTCTCTCTCTCTCTCTCAAAATAGATAAGTAGCTACTTCCATGTCAATGTTACAACTTACAAGAGTCTCTACAAAAAACAATGATTATTAGAACGTGATAACTTCAATCAAATATATCACATCATATAATCATGTATTTATTCTTAATATTTTTTATGTAAATACTCCTGATCTCATTTTCAAAGAAAATTTATATATACAAAATACTCCAATGCTTAAATGAATTTTCAGTCTTGAATAATGATGAGCGGATAATTTATACGCTTTTTGACACTGTTTTTAGTATATTTTTAGTATATTTTAGTTAGTTTTTATTATATTTTTATTAGTTTTTATTTAAAATTTACTTTTCTGGACTTTACTATGAGTTTGGGTGTTTTTCTGTGATTTCAGGTATTTTCTGGCTGAAATTGAGAGACCTGAGCAAAAATCTTATTCAGAGGCTGAAAAAGGACTGCAGATGCTGTTGGATTCTGACCTCCCTGCACTCGAAGTGGATTTTCTGGAGTTACAGAAGCTCAATTGGCGCGCTCTCAATTGCGTTGGAAAGTAGACATCCTGGGCTTTCCAGCAATATATAATAGTTCATACTTTGCCCGAGATTTGATGGCCCAAACAGGCGTTCCAAGTCAGCTCAAGAATTCTGGTGTTTAACTCCAGAACTGGCACAAAAGCTGGAGTTAAACGCCCAAACTGGCACAAAAGCTAGCGTTTAACTCCATGAAAGCTTCAATGCTCAGTCCAAGCACACACCAAGTGGGCCCCGGAAGTGGATTTTTATACTAAACACCCTAGCTTACTCATTTTCTATAACCTTAGGTAACCAGTTTACTATAAAAACTACTTTTAGTGATTCATCTTGTACCTCATGACACTTTACACGTTTCATTTTGTATTCTCTATGGCATGAGTCTCTAAACCCCATTGTTGGGGGTGAGGAGCTCTGCTGTTCTTCATAAATTAATGCAATTACTACTGTTTTCCATTCTATCACACTTGCTTCTATTCTAAGATATTCATTCGCACTTCAACCTGATGAATGTGATGATCCGTGACAATCATCATCATTCTCACCTATGAACGCGTGCCTGACAACCACCTCCATTCTACATGCAATCAAGCTTGAATGTGTATCTCTTGGGTTTCTAATCTAAGATTGGAACTTTCGTGGTATAGGCTAGAATTATTGGCGGCCATTCCTGAGATCCGGAACGTCTAAACCTTGTCTGTGGTATTCTGAGTAGGATCTGGGAAGGGATAACTGTGACGAGCTTCAAACCCGCGAGTGTTGGGCGTAGTGACAGACGCAAAAGGATCAATGGATCTTATTCCGACATGATCGAGAACCGACAGATGATTAGCCGTGCGGTGACAGCGCATTTGGAACATTTTCACTGAGAGGACGGGAAGTAGCCATTGACAACGGTGATGCCCAACATAAAGCTTGCCATGGAAAGAGCCTTGCATGCATGAAGAAGAAGATAGTAGGAAAGCAGAGATTCAGAAGACAAAGCATCTCCAAAGCCTCAACCTGTTCTTCATTACTGCATAACAAGTATTTATTTCATGTTCTTTTACTTTTTACAATCAAATCTGAGAATTATTGATATCCTGACTAAGAGTTACAAGATAACCATAGCTTGCTTCAAGCCGACAATCTCCGTGGGATCGACCCTTACTCACGTAAGGTATTACTTGGACGACCCAGTGCACTTGCTGGTTAGTTGTACGGAGTTACAAAAGTGTGATTGTAATTTCGTGCACCAAGTTTTTGGCGCCGTTGTCGGGGATTGTTCGAGTTTGGACAACTGACGGTTATTCTTGTTGCTTAGATTAGGAATATTTTATTTTTGTTGGTTTAGAGCCTTTTATTTGAGTTTAGTTTTATATTTTAAGTTTAGTGTCAATTGCAAGATTTTATTTTCTTTTAATTTTTCGAAATTGCATGTCCTTAGTTCTTTCTTGATCTTTAAAATTCTAAGTTTGGTGTCTTCTTTGTGTTTTTCCTTTAAATTTTCGAAAAGTTGTGTTTGATTTTCTAAAAATTTTAAGTTTGGTGTCCCTTGTGCTTTTATTTACAAAAAAATTTTTCAAAAATTTGTTCTTGGTATTCATCTTGATCTTCAAAGTGTTCTTGGTGTTCATCTTGACATTCAAAGTTTTCTTGTTTGTTCTATTTGTTTTGATCTAAAATTTCTAAGTTTAGTGTCATTTTGTTGTTTTTCTCTTTCCTCATTAAAATTCAAAAATTAAAAAAATAGCTTTTCCTTATTTTACTCATAAATTTCGAAATTTTGCATTAATTTAGTCAAAGATTTTTAAAATCATATCTTTTTTTTAGTCAAGTCAATATTCTGATTTCAAAAATTGATCTTTTCAAATCTTTTTCAAAAATCAAATCTTTTTAATTTCTTCAATCATATCTTTTCAATCATATCTTTTTTTAATTTGCAATCATATCTTCTCAATCATATCTTTTTCAAAATAATTCTCAATCATATCTTTTTAATTGCTAATTTCAAATTTTTTTAATTAATTAATTAATTTAGTTTTCAATTTGCTTTGCTTTTATTTTATTTTCTTTTTGTTTTCGAAATTTTATTTTATTTTTCATTTATTTTACTTATTATTTTCGGTTACTTTTAAATAAAAAAAATAATTCATATCAATTCCCTTTTCTCCATCATGGACATAAGTGGAAGTGAACAGTCCAGAAGGACTCTGGGGTCATATGCTAACCCCATTACAGCTAGGGATGTCAATGGGGCAGGGCGGGGGCGGGGGATGCCTCCCTGCTCCCCATCCCCGCCCTCAGATTTGCTCCCGCCCCATTCCCCGCCGTGGGGGAATATTGCTCCCCATCCCCATTCCCACGGGCCCCATTCACCGCGGGGACCCCATTCCCCATCTACATAATAGTTCTAATTAATTATTAATTTCCATATGAATAGAGCTGCAAGTATCTATCTTATACAAAAACTGCAAGATTTTATACAAAAAGTCTAAATGATACGATGGTGACTTCTCTCGAAATAACGCAATAGGGGGACGCAACGACGAGTCAAAGGACAAAGCAGTGGACAAGGTAAGAGACGTGGCAACAGAGAGGAGAATGGACACGATGGCAGAGTTATGAAAAAGAACGCCGCAAATAGAAATTACGACATGGTAAGGGTGATGGCACGGTGAGGTGTGACGATTCGGTGAGAAGGGTGACGAGGGGGTGGCTGCAGAGAGGTTAGATGGAGTATGGACAGCCTCAGAGATCTCTGAATTGAAGAAGGGTTATGCAAATAAAGATTAGGAGTTTTGGGTTTCTATATGTGTGTGTGAGAAATGACTAAAAAACATATATGAGAAATAAACTATTAAGGATAATTTAAGAAATTCATAAATTTCGGGGAATAGCGGGGACGGGGCGGGGATCCCCGCTCGGGTCCCCGCGCCTGCTTCGGGGAAATTTTGTCCCCCATCCCCATCCCCGTGGGGAAAATTCCTCACAATCGGATCCCCATTCGGGGCAGTCTCCGCAGGGATCCCCGCGTCTCGGGGAATTTTGCCATCCCTAATTACAGCTGCATATGAGAGTAGCATCTATATACCTCCCATCAAAGCAAGCAGCTTTGAGCTAAATCCTCAACTCATTATCATGGTGCAGCAAAATTGCCAGTATTCCGGTCTTCCACAGGAAGAACCTACTGAGTTTCTGGCACAGTTCTTACAAATTGCTAACACAGTACGTGATAAAGAAGTGGATCAGGATGTCTACAGATTATTATTGTTTCCATTTGCTGTAAAAGATCAAGCCAAGAGGTGGTTAAATAACCAACCCACAGCAAGCATAAAAACATGGAGACAGTTATCAGACAAATTTTTGAATCAATTTTACCCTCCAAAAAGGATGACACAGCTAAGGCTGGACATCCAAGGCTTTAAACAAGAGGATCATGAATCCCTTTATAATGCCTGGGAGAGGTACAGAGGGATGCTGAGAAAATGCCCCTCTAAAATGTTTTCAGAGTGGGTACAGTTAGACATCTTCTACTATAGGCTTACAGAAAAAGCTCAGATGTCCCTAGACCACTCAGCTGGTGGATCTATACACATGAGAAAAACAATTGAAGAAGCTCAAGAGCTCATAGATATAGTTACTAGAAATCAACATCTGTACTCAGACAGTGAGTCCTCCATAAAAGAAGAGGCTATGGCAGTAACTACTGATCCCAATCCTCAAGAACAGATTGTTGAACTTAATCAGCAATTACTCCTTATGACAAAACAATTAGCAGAAATCAAAGAGATGCTCTAAGACACTAAAAATTCTAACAAGAATATAGAAGCACAATTGAATCAGACAAGACAGCAGCTATCTAAACAGATAACAGAAGAATGCCAAGCTGTCCAACTAAGGAGCGGGAAGACATTGAATAACTCAGCTCAAAATAGCAAAAAGTCAAGAAAGGAACAAATGACAGAGGATGACCAAACCACTACCCAAGATCCCTCTGAGGACATCAAGAGCCCAGAGAGGAATAACTCTGGCGTTCAAACGCCAGAAAAGGGGGAAAAGTTGGCGTTAAACGCCCATTCCTTGCTCAGTTCCGGCGTTCAAACGCCAGAAAAGGGTGGGAAGCTGGCGTTAAACGCCTATCCA